>NW_018127925.1:2109963-2120738 GCF_001952655.1 Monopterus albus
AGCCAAACTAGTCTGCGACTCTGTCTCAGTGCTGTAATAATAGCCTACCGATGGGAAAGAACACGCACACAAGCGTGTTATCTAATCTATATACCCAAGTCACATAATGTGGGTGCACACACAAACACACAGGCTGCATGACATCACTGCTTTCCCCTCCCTGCCACTGAGAAAGAAGTGGTCTACTCACACAGTGACACCGGTTCTTTAAACCACCATCTGAATCACAGCTCTAGTGTAATACCAACCACAGTGACGCTACTCTTAACATGTGACCTTAGTAAATCTAGATATATTGCACCAATAGTGTATACTAAAATAAGCTGTCCCTGGTAGGCTAGTGGTTAAGGTGCAGCGGGTTCGAATCAGGGTTGTGTCAGGGAGGGGATCCGACGTTAAAACACGCGCCAAATGTCAACATGCGAGTTGTCAGTGTGACGATTCGCTGTGGCGACCCCTAAATGGGAAAAGCCGAAAGTGACTTTCTAGTGTATACTAAAATACATACTGTATTTAAAAAAAGAAAGAATTAAGAAATTTTATTAGTGAATGTAGCAAACCTTGCCCTGTTTTCAATAAGGCAATTAAAATAATAAATAATTGTGATAAGAAGGAAGTATTCATACCACTTCTGGCAGATTTTAATGTGTTGTAGATTTAACTTTAATTCATAAAACTGCCACTTCTTGCCCACCAATATATACTCAATAACCTATAATGAACCTGTCTTTAGAAGTTTTTGCAAATGTATTAAAAATCAAAACCAGAAATTTCTGGTTTACGATTATTGTCTGTGACACCAACTGTTGCACTGTTTGCTTCCATTTTCCTTGAGATGTGTAGAGATCTTGATCAGAGTCCCTCTGCCAAGACAAAGGTAATACTGAGTCCGGGAGGGAACAAAACCTTTCTTTCGAAATTGAATTTATACATTTATGACAATTTCACCAACAACAAACAGATGTGTTGCATTGGACTACATACAATTGTACAGGTATGCCTAATAAAGTGGGCGGTGAGTGTACATTTCCATGGCATTGTATCAGTGACAGCAGGTTTCCACCCAGCTCTATAAATGGGATAAGAGGAGCTGATTTGATTCGACTAACTAAAGCCAGCCCTGGCTCCACCTGCTCATGATGCATTCCTCCTTCTAATAATGTGCCCACAACACACCCAGTAACGCCTGGCTGCACACAAAAGTGTGTTGTGTCTGTGGTCACCAAAATTGCAAAACGCCATTGAACATGCCCATATTCGCCTTGCGCCTAGAGTTTAAATACAAATTTAGCACTGCACCCTATTTAAGGAAAATAGAGCCCAATAACTTAACTCTTTGGACAGAATTCTGAGCACTACGCATACACACGGAGACTGGTCAGAAGTAAAGGAAAGACAAAAGCAGCCAAACAGAACAGAAATAATCCAAGTAATAAGAACGGTAGCTACTGCTGTCATGTATTATTGTGACTATGACATTACACAGAAGTTACAGACCAGTGGCACTTAACCAACATAAGTTAACAGACTCACTATTTACTACTGGAAGTAAAAAGCAAAGAATTACCAACAAAACTTAATTTCACACTTTCTAGGCAGGATGTTCAATGAACCAGGTTTTATGACCCTACATGCAAGATGTGATTTTTTTTTCCCCATACAGCATCAGTTGTTTAACAGTGCAGTTACACAATATCTTTGTGAAAGAAAATATCAATTCACTAACACAACAGGACTCATTCTGGTAAATATACTACCAAATGAAATAACACCAAAACCTTCCTTAAAACATAAAGCACTTTATCTGAAGAAAATAAAATGGAAATACATATTGGATATGTATAATGTACAAAGTAGCAAAGCCATAAGTTTTATGTAAACAGTCTGGATCATGTCTTCCATTTGGGTGAAGGGTATGATACTGTGTTTGATACTTGACATGTCTTCCTGTAGCTACCCCAAGACCTTTGTGTTGCTGCTGGCTGCTGTCTTTAAGCCATCACTTGACTGGATCACCTAGTGTTAATTTCCTCCTTCTCCCAGTGTTGATAGCCTAAATGTGATGAGTGCATTTGCTAAGTTGTATATTTGATATCAATGCCTAACATCGTTCTAAGCTAACATTACTTTGTGGCTAATATTAATAGCTACATGCTTAAAGAGGAGCTGGGGCTGCTGTTGGTGGTGAGAGGAAGAAAGGAGGAAGTGTGCCCTTTGTTTTACATTGAAAAGACTGACTGGAGCCGATATACATCTGAAACACTTTGTGAAAACAGAAAAGACAAACTCAACAGAAAGACTGTTTTAACATGCCATCATATCTGCAGAACTCTTAACATTTCATAAACCTAAATATTCTGCTACGGTTGCTTAATGAAACAGCTGGTTATGTGCAGGTCATTCATAACACTAAAAAGCCACAAAGAAAATCGTCTGAGTGAGCTACTTACACTTTGGGTTTTGGAATCAACACACTGGCCCAAAAAAGATGGAACTATCCATCCTTCACTAGCAGCATAAGCGACAATTCTGATCAACCAGCTGGTGGGCAGCTGCTCGCTGACCCACTGACTTGGTGAAATGCAGCCCAGACAAAAAAACATGAGGTGTAGGGTCCTGCTCTCGAAAGTCCCAAAATACAAATTATATCCACTGCTGTGAAATGTTGCCTTCTTTACACTGCAGCAATAACAAAAGAAACACTTTCAAAAAGACATGGCGATCACTGGCAGTACAGTCTCCACAGCCTGTACTGGCGTATGTGCTCCAGCGCTGGGGCATGCTGGACTTGGAGCCAGGGTTCCAGACTAACATTTCCCACTTGTTGCACTGGTGCCACCAAGTCTCTCAGATGGTGGCACCAGTGCCAGATTTGGTTGCAAACAATGTAATGCAAATTAATCTGTGTTTTTCATACTTATTTTAACTTTACCACTCAATGGGCATAGCCTATACTTATAATGAAATTCAAAGAGGGTGACTTATGGAATACAAAAAAAGAAAATCACCACCTTTCCACCCATTTCTCTGTACTGCTCTACAGCCAAGCAATCACCATGATGATGTCGTCACTGATGATGACGATGATTAGGTTATTATATTTCAATTGAAGCACAGTATAAACCGATGAAATGCCACATGCTTTGCTGTTTTTGTATGTGATGTATTTGTATCATGTTTCTTCTGAAGAAGCACAGTTCTTGCACAGCTCAGCTCTCTCACTAGCCTGGCCAGTGCTTATGATTATTATTTCACAGAGCAATATGGTACTGTATTGGGTTGCCCCCTTATAGTTGAATATCTGAGTCATTAGTTGAGAGACCTGTGAGCCGACTGAGACTCTTCTTCAGACATAGTCCAGAGTACATGTGTGAAACTGGCTACTGTCAAATAGTTGCTTTTTTTAATATACACACAAACATTCAAAAAAATGCTATTCTTCATACAGTGTTTTGGCAGTACTGTATCTGAATATGCCCATACCAATAAAGCCAAAGAGAGAGAGAGAGCAAGCCAAAGAGAGAGAGAGGGAGAGAGAGGTGCAGTTTATGTTAGAGAGACAAATGCAACAGCTCTGGAGTTCAAGCTACAGCCTCAGGGGGAAAACGGTGCCCTTTCTGCCCCAATAAACCTCATCAGGATTCCTGACATGAGGGCCAGGGGATAGACATTTCTTCCAGCTATGCTTATTGCTGTCCTGCGGCACTGGGAAAGAAAAGGAGGTAGTTCAACATGCTACATTGTCCACACACTGCTGCTCATCATGAGCCCTGAAACAAAACTGGACAGCCTTTCTAATCAGTGAGTAGCATTTCTGAGGTGAGTAAATTACTGAAAATCTTACTAATGCAATCATTTCCATTTTAGTTCAGGTTGGCTTGGGGAGAGATTTTCCTGACTTTAACACTACAGTATAGAGTATGTCAAAAGTTTCTGCCATGGACACGCAGACACCTTGAACAACAGACTTTTATGTAAATGAGTGAATGATTTCAAAGATTTGCTAATGTCTATTAGGAGCAGATTTACGATGACATTTAAGCTGATGCAATATGTAGTAAAAGCACAGTACTGACACATAATTGGCCTCAAGGCTGAAACATGTCTCACCTGTTACACTATACTAACTAAAAAATATAGCTTGCTGAATCAAGATGATACTTAATATAGTGAGCGATTCATCACCAAGGGAAACATCCTGTCAGTAAGATATTCAAGGGGCAACAAGAATGTCTACACCAAAGAGTGTTATGGCAAAGGTGTAATGATTTACAGTACAACCCTGCACTTTCTCTTCCTCATCTTGCTTTTTCCTATCCTGGCTTTCTGCTATTAAAGAGATTTGAAATAATCCAGAAAGCAGTGTCTTGCACTCAGCATGACTGCAGGCTGGAGACAGAACTTGTGTTCTGACACTGGTTCTTGTGGACAAAGAGTAGGGCTGTGTTAGTGTGTCTAGCCCGCCCTTAAACCGGCAGAAAACAAGATAGTGCTAGATAAATCACAGTGCAGCAGCAGGCTGCTGATCTCTCTCTACAATGCAGCCTATCCTAGCACACAGAGACAACATTTAATTAGAGAATCCCCATTCTCAGTCCCAGGGAA
Source organism: Monopterus albus (assembly GCF_001952655.1). Lineage (NCBI taxonomy): Eukaryota > Metazoa > Chordata > Actinopteri > Synbranchiformes > Synbranchidae > Monopterus > Monopterus albus. The sequence continues at coordinate 2,114,569 of NW_018127925.1, forward strand.
GGGGAGTCTCAACATGACACATAAATCACATCCAATCAACCACTGCAGCGATGCTGCTTGTTAACGTTAACCATCTATTTCTCACTATATTAGACAGACTTTTGTCAATTACAACAGGAACAAAAACCCATTGTACATATACTGTATTTACAGAATAGGTGTGGTGTGAAATAAATAATGTGACATCAAGAAAGCTTAGATAAATTGCTGCCTTCATATGTCTTGAGCTACTACTGAATATCATGGTACAAGTACTACAGTTAGCTTGAAGGCACTCGCCCAGTTCATGGCTCCAAAATCACTGCATGGACAAGTAAAGACATGGCACTTGGGCAAGCCAACTCTCTTTCTTTGTCCCCTTTTTCTCTATTGTTGTTATCCTGTCGTTTGTGGAGTGAAAGTAATGTTTAGGCCCTGAAGCTCTCTTGACTAACAGGGCAGGATTGTAGCGGGTGTCCACAAGATTTAGCATCACAGGGCTGAGTGATAGACTCCAACTCCCCCAGTACTCAGAGACACAGTGACTGCTCAGACTCCACCTACTCTGCAACATCACAACCCTTAAGGCATTGCCCATTTCTTTCCTCTCTGCCACCTCCCTCCTCTATGTTTCCTTTTCCTTTTAGCTAGACTTGTCCGATTATTAAATTATTAATACATTCAAAAAACACAAAATGGCAAACTAGGGGTGTAACAGTACACAAAAAGCATGGCACTGTATGCCCCTTGGTCTTGAAGTCATGATTTGGTTCATTTTCAGTACAGTAAGGGGAAAAATACAAGTCATAATCAGCATTTCCACTGGTACATTTCTCATTTTTATGCCACTATGGCAAAAAAAAGATTCAATCACTCATTTAATCAAGCACTTAAGTGACTCACCCACAAAGAAAAAGCCAATTCAGACAGAGTCTAACAAATGCGTCTCTGAAATACTTGTGAAACTATTGCTGTCCAGCACATTTCAGCTATTTGTCTGTCCCCTGTCCCTCATCTGGAGCTGATGACTGACAGCTGCTCTGACACTGAATGCACCGTTCACGTCTTGCTTTCATTCAGGCTGTGGTTATGTTGTTGAGTGAAGCAGTGACCAGCAAACTGTTGAGGACTTAGTTCAGCAGCTACCCAAAAAAAAAAAAAAAAAAAAAAAACTGCTACTGAAAAATAACTAGCAAATGTTAATCCATAAAATTATTAAGTGTTTGTTCACGTCCACAGAGAGAGAGAAAGAGGGAACATGGACTGGGTATGGAAGACAGAGCTCAGAAAAGGACAGATGAAAAGAGAAGGGGTAAGTGTCCAGGCAGAAGTGTTCCCAAACAGGAGACTTTAATGATAAAGGAGGGTTCTTCTGGCTGTGGCTTCTCGTTGGCATTGGCCATGACATTTGCTAGCCAGAAGCTTGGCTAAGCAGCATGCTACGCTTCGGTCTATCACTCCATGTTCGTTTGGGAATGCGGATTTGAAAACAAGAGCTCTGCATACAACACATCTGCACCATACCTAAAGTCCTGTATCAAAACAGTTTGGTACAAATACGTTTACCTTTATATCCCTAACTCCCTTCTGTCCACTTTTCATTTGTACTTGGTGAGCTAGTGAAAGCAAATGTGATACAACAATAAATACTCCCTATGTTGAGGCTTAGTAAAAATGTGGTCACGGTAGAAGAAAGGGACTGACTTCTGCAAAAAACTGAATAAAAATGGTTGCAAATTGAGTGTGTGTGTGTGTGAAAAAGAGCAGACAACAATGAACAGAGTATGGTGAGAGCTGGTGTGTGCCTGCCAAAGTGACATCCAGGTGTGAACAGTCTTCCTCAGGTCCTCATTCACATTCAACAATACAATAAACAAAATACACTGGTCAGTCATTCAGTGCAGATATTCATGTTTGAGGTTGTTTTAGGCTTGAACACAGAGAGTTAAGATCATTATTTAAAAAATTAACTTTATAGCCCAGTGTTTCTTACAATCATCTTAGATGACTTTGCAGCAGCTTTGCTGCAAAGAGAATATACTGCCCACACCAAAATGAGACCATGTTAGCACAAGGTGGAACAGCGTGGAGAGACAACATAGTAGGATGATGCATCACTTCATTAGAACTGGCTTTTAAAGCCATAATTCCCGTCACTATACAGATGGGGTAAATATGTCAGGGCTGGCATAAGATGGAATACTGGACAACTGTTGCTGGGGAAGGGATTATGGGATGAAGTTAAATACCAGCGTTATAGATCAACTAGTTTTCCTTTTAACTGGTGACTTGTGCCTGAACATGTCGGTGGTTGGATGCAGTGATGGCAGATGTTGAAATCAGGAGGAGAGTGTGTACAGTTGCTGTACTTGTACTGCCCTTTTCTTAAACTTAAAAAAATATTTAACTTGTCTAAAGTCTCACATGATAGCTTAGCCCGAATTACAATAATTTTGCGGAGCATTAAATCTCTGTGCAGGCTCTAATCTTTTCACTTGTCTAAAGTCTCACCAATGCACAGTGTCGCCAACAACAATTTTTCACACTGATCTTGAACGTGACAAAAAAACTTCAAACTCAATATAAGACTTAAGACTGTTGTACAAAATACTTTTCCACTCACATGTATTCACTGACAACAGAATATTCTGTGCTTCACAGAACTTTAACACAGTGGTTCCCAAATGGTGTGCCATGGGATTTTGTGACAAATTAGTATTGTACACAACGATACAAAAAGTTATGAATGAATTTTTTAAATTTACTATATCAGTAGTTTGTATGCACTCATTTCCCCAATACAGAAGCAAATCCTTTAGCCTAAAAGAACCACCTCAAGAACAGAGAACTGTCAGTAGACAGTATCATGAAAGCCACCTGTCTTATGGCTTCAGCTTGACCACAGATGCAAACAGCCCTCAGCCCGAGTGTGTCATCGCTATGGAGAAGTTAGCTAATGCTAATGTGATGCCAAGCAAGCTGGAGAGGCCTAAGTGCACAAGATCTGCACCAGAGGCAGTAAGACTGTTTGTGGAAATGTGTGAAATTGATAAGGCGATAGAAACAAGTTATATGCTAGTGGAGTTTAGTGTAAAGTAGAAGAAACCTCATATCGCAGTGGAGTCACATCCTCCCCACTTGCAAAAATAAAAAAAGTTGAAGGTGTCATGCTTAGTCTTCAATACCACCAAGGATGTAAAATAAAAAAAATAAAAAATCTGCAAGCACCGGCAGTCACGTGTCTCACAAGCTTGTAAGCAGGAAACAATGGAAACAATATTTACAATAGGAAATGTCTGAATGCCGATTCAAATTTAAGTTACATTTAAAGTGTTTTCTTTTCAACTCAACAACCAGTTTTCATTCTCAATGCATCTCTTTTCTTTACTAAGTTTTTGTACTCCAACTCAGTGCATGCTCTTCTCTGTTCATATGTATTTATTGTTATCATGCAAATTAGTTTTTATTCCCAGTCTCTCTTCTTAGTGTGGTCTATAAGGAGTTCACCTTGATACTGCCCTCTCATGCCAGATCTACCCATCATCTCTCAATCACAGATTTTATCTCTCATAAGTAACTAAAAGTAAACATTTATAGAGTGACGATGTGTGGTATAGAGGCTAAGACATGAATACAGGTGTGCCTTGAGATTTTGGCTTGCCCTTTGGTGTGCCTTGGGCAAAAAACGTTTAAAAACCACTACTTTAACACCATTTTTTTTTTTTGTTGTTTTTGTTTTTTTTTCAAATTTTACCAATGGTCAACAAAATACTGGACACACCTTTCAGTGTAATGCAGAACGCAAATTTACCAATGGATCAATTCAACACCTTTCTGGCACAATCTAAAGGAATGAAGAGCTTTTTCGTTATAAACAAAGGATTTATTGCTGAGCTGTTGTGTTTAATTGCATTAAGACTATACAGGTGTTCCTGTTCCTTTGGTATGTTTCCATACACTACCAGCACACTGCAATGTTGCATTATCCTGTAATAAAGATGTTTTTGGTGGCATTTGTTTTACAGATGATGCTGTTGTTCTTGTAGGTAAAACACTGCCTATTGTTTGAGGAGCTGGTAATCCCTCCAAGCAGAGTAAGAAGGCAGGGCCCTGCACATCTCGAGCATGTTTACATTTATTTTGTAATTTAAAAAAAAAACTGTGCCAGCTGTGGTTCAAATATGAAAAAATGCTGAAAAAGCATCAGCTGGCAATGACCTGGTGATGTTTAGTCTGGCAAGAACTGTATGTGACCAAACACACAGGCTTTCATAGCTAGGATTATTGCATGGTTAGAAATTATTCAGAAGATTTCATGCTCTTGACTTTAACTTAAGGGAGAAAGCGGAATTCCTTCGGTCTTGAAACCTCACTGCGTTTGGGGAAAAATCATACTCTTTCCACAGCAGTGGCATGGGGTGCATTACTAGGTATTAGATGTCTCTTCTAAGCAAAGATCCAGGGCTGCAATTAATGATTAAACTGCACTTATTTACTTCATCAATTAGTTGTTAGTTACATAAAACACAAGAAAATAGCATTTCTCATGTTTCCCAAACATCAGTCTCAGCAACAACAGTCCTGATTAATTTACCAGGCCCATTTGTTGCACAGCATTTTATGTTTTAACCCTGTAGGATGACATCTTAAATATTTATCAATCAATTAATTTCATTAGTTTGTTTAGAGCTGGACTTAGGTTTTTTCTACCTTAAAATTGATTTTATCCTATCAGTTACAGGAAACACATTAGTGCAATACTGCCAAGCTGAACCAGAGCCTTTGTACTTCTGTTGAGAGCTTTAGATGATTTACTGTTTGGACACTCATTTTAATGCAGAGTTCAGAGCAGCTTACACAGCTTCTCCAGTACAAGTGCTGACTAGATGGAGTGGACGCATGCTGCATTATCATGGAGGGATGCCAAATACAAATGCATACAAGCAGAACTACTCACAAAAATATTTATCAAACTAATTCTACTGCAGTAAGGGAAAATCCAGTGTCATGCTATTATCAACTGGTGTTAATACAATTACATTATTGGTCAATAAACATTACACAATTTTGATAATTGCTTAATCCTTTAAATCATTTATACTGTTCAAATACCAAGCATTTGCTGGTTGCAGAATTTCATATTTTTTGTACAGATGCACCAACTGCAATTTTCTTGGCCAGTCCTGATTTCCGATGTCTGACTTGCCAATTGCAATTCTGTCTGATTCCAATGTTCTTTCTAAGAACTGTAACTCACTCTTTTTCTTTCTTTTTTTTTTTTTTTACAAACCTCCAACTACAAATGAAGTGCAATAAGTGTACTTCTCCAAATATAAACAGGTGCAACAGGTAATAGATACAGAAGAATATCTGTTACTACTGAGCACAGTTCTTTTTGAAGTGTGTCTGTATTTGCTGTTTTAGTGTGGGCCCGATACACTGTACATATACTCCATGTCAACTAACACAAACTAAGTTCTAGTTCTTTTAGTTTGCCAGGAAGTAAGTCGTGTAATGATGTACTGACGACCTGTACTGTTTACATTCTCAGTTTGCACGTGCACAATTGCAAATTCACTGTTGACTACTGCACATACAGCTCCCATGCAGCATACATTCTCTTATTATACATCTTCATTTGCTGCTTTAATGTGCCTTAGATTTTGTGTTAGTTATTTATCTACTTTATATTTCATTTGTATTGTGTGGCATTCATGTGGACGGCAAAGTAAGAATTTCATTGTACAGGGAAACACGTTTCCGTACTGTGCATATGACACTTTGACTTTGACTTGACTTAGTTCTGAGCTAGTTTGAAGCTGGGTCAACTTGTGAATCTTCTGAGAAATGGTTTGTTTTTCCATGCGCTATGGAGCCAACACAGAGCCATGTAATTACGCCTCTGCTTTCCCAACAATGGCGGACTTCAAGATCTCCTTCGTAGTGTTGCTCCTGGCTTTGTGAGCCTACACTGGCATCTAAACATGGCTGGTTCAGTGCATTTGTGCTGCTCGTCATGATTTCTATGGACGGATCGAGAAGAATGATACTTACATAACATGTTTTGATTAATATTAACACTGAGTGTAAGATGTTAGTCTTTGTAAGTAAGTAAGTCTCCTTCATGGTTCACTGCTACTTCGATTCAAAGTTAATGAAGCTCATGTTTTTCTTTTGGTATTAAAAGTTAG
>NW_018127925.1:2121182-2150502 GCF_001952655.1 Monopterus albus
GCAAACACAGTACGCTGCGTCTGACATCACGTCCTCTTCTGCGCATGCGGGTCACTTCAGGGCCGTATACCGTTCACACATGAGACAGATGGCAGTCGCATTTAAATGACAGTGTTAACAACAGCGCAAAAAAAATCAGATTTCGGCAAAAAATCTGATCTGAGCATTAAGACCTGCAGTGTGAACGTAGTCTTAGATCTTGTGTTTTTTTAATTATAAATAACAGAGCTTTAGTTGGTCTTTGGTCACAATAATCCCACCCTAGCTCCTAACATAAATGGTTCTTAGTTCTAGACCAGCAGAGAGTTGGTGTCAAGGTAGAACCAGTTTTCATGGCGCAGAGCCAGTTCTTTGGCTGCTGAAACACACAGAACTGGTTCCAAATTAGGCACCGGCTCCTAGAGCTGCCTTGGTCGAAATGGGGTATATATGCATTAGATGTGTAGCCAGTAATTCCCTCATTGTGTACTATTTGTCAGAGAATTGGGTGTAGTTTTCCCTTCACCAAGGTATTTCTGTAGACTCCTATCGGTACTTGGTGTACACCAAGCACTTCATACGTGCAACTGAACACTCACTTGGCACAGAAACAAGCGCAAGTCTCGCTTGAGAAGTATGCAAGATGCTACACGCTGCACATGCTACGCTTTTGGTCTCTGCCACTGTGTGCACGACGTGAACTGTCATGCCTGACACTGCCCAGGGCTCTGTTAAGTTATGATGGGCATTTTGTCATTATATTTGACAGTATAACAGCTAAATGAGTAAAGTGCGTCATAAAAAATGACATTAGAATCAATGATAACTAATCAATTAATGACACTCATTAGTTGCAACCCTATTATCCTTAACTAGCCACAGACATAATCACTTGTCCTTCAGTGGCGTAACAATGACACACTTCTGTCAGTCTCCCTGGATGTACCTGACCTACAGTGATGGACCTGGAGAGGAGCATACAGCAGACAGCCAGTTTACTACCCTGAAAGCTACTGTTTACTATCAGTGATGTCACTAGCAACACTTCCCGGGAGGGCCTCAGGGGGGTGGGAAAAACGTGGAGATCAGCAGAACTCTATGACAAAGAGCTAGGAGCGCACTAAACCGACCTACAGGCTGACAGCCCAACCCCACTAGATGTTAGACACATTCTCCCAGCATAGCCAACTGAGTGACAACAAAATGCACACCACCACATATAAGGGGAGAGAAATCAAGGATAGGGAAATACACATAGACATAAGTGGAGAGGGGGAGACAGATAATGGCATTAATCAATAAAGTCATAAACAACTGTGAGAAACACCCTAGAAAACTGCTGCATCCCAAAGTAATAGATCAGATCTCAGGCCAACTCAAATTTTTCTGCATCAGAGGAACAGAGCTATTTGCCTGCACAGAATTCAGACTGCTGTCACACTGTTTCACATTAACATAATGACCTGTATCATGCTCTACGGGTAGAAGAACAATTGTGAAACTTAGAACACAACTTATACAACCAAAACAAGCAGATGAGCAGACTCTCTATAAAGATGTCAAACCACATACTTTGACTAAAGCAATGAGCAGACAGCAAATGGCTGGAGCACTGTCTCAAGCCTTCTCATGCAGTGGCAAATCTGAGATGTCTAAATATAATGTAAAATATTCTAAGACACACTGCACTGTCTACTAGCAAGTTTCTTTGGGATTTATTTTCCTATCAACTGCAGTTTACATTTCATTACAGGTTTGCTGAACTACTGAAATTTCCAGATTTGTTGATTGTACTGACAAAAGCAGGCAGAGATATAAAATCTGATACACCAGTTCAGCCAATTGTGCCATGGATATTGTCATGGTAATATTATTAAAAAAACAAAGCCACACACACATAATAAACAGCACCACAACAGCAGTTGGTGGCAGTCATAGCAGTGGGGGGAGTAGCCTCTAGCTTTAGCCATGAGCTTCCCTCTGCCCTGAATCTACTGACTACATTCCACCATACTGACCTGCTCTCCTCACAGGTATGTGGGATTCAGGTAGCAAGACTTGACACAATATCTGTTTTACTGCCAGAGTACATCAGCTGGAGAACAGAAAACTCTTTATTCTACAGCTACAGAATCACAGAGCTGTTGGTTTCTGTCATGATAAAACTAATCTAGATGTGCAATATATTGTCAGACAGCCTGATCCTTCTCTACTGTTTTCCTCGGGTAATGACTAATTGTTTAGCCAGCTCATCTTAGCAACGGTGTCCAACCTTTAAATTTGACTTGACAGATGCCTCAGTGAGCTAAGGGTTTGTCTAAATCCAGAGATTGTTTTAATAGGTGTAAGAGAAGGTTAGCTTTAAAGGCTTAGAGGTAATGGTGATGTTGAAAGGTGTACAGGGATCATGGATGACTGTTCCCTGGCACAGAAATAGCGGCAGGCCTTCTCATTCCTTGGACAAGTAGTGCTTTACTGTCTGAAGACTACTCCTTTGCCTATGCTGAGATCAGCAGAAATTCCACCAAGATCTGATGCCATTCCCTTACTAATTAGACTGTATATCACAGCTGCTACTGAGCACATCATCACAAGAAGCACTTCACTTGAACCATGTAAGACATATTTTCATCAGACTGTGGGTTATGATTAACAATTTCAAACTGTTATACTACTCTGAAGACTCAATCTGTGCATGTGGAGTGCAGCCAGTGTAATCACAGAACACAGAGTACACTGTACCTGTCAGTGAAGCTGGACTGTGTGTCACTCATTGGGCTTCCGGTTCTAGAATTGCAGCAATTTATATCCGATTAACATTTTCCAGAGTGTGATGAGGCGAAGTCCTGGAGCGTCCTTCTCTGGCATTCGTCTGACGTAGGCGAGGATTTTGTGAATGATGTTGAGAATAAATTAATCGGAGGACCCCGCTGGGTTGTTCCGAGGCACGTCCAAACACTATAGGAAACGAAAAAATACTACCTGTGCGCAATCTGTCAACCAATGCCCCTTGTCAAAGCTGAATAGCAGCAAGTAATCTACAGTGCAGACCTTAAAAATGAATCGGGGCCTCTGTCGTGTTAGCTGTGCAGTCTGATAATAACCTACACCGGCAACAAACAATATTTTGGCAACAGAAATAAATATACTACTCCAGCTGATACGCGTTGTTGTCCATGTACGAACTCCCCGTATGAATCCTTTGCATTCACATCCCAGTTTCCGTGTAAACAATCTGTATTTCAATGTAACAGATACCCTGGCCCTGCGGTGTAGTCCGTCTGCCAACACCCCTGCTCGGTTGAATGGCTTCGGTGCCTAAACGATCTTTGAAGGTGCTGGAAATTCGTCCAGTCCAGTCGGTATTCCCTGCTCCCAGAAATTCCTGTCTGTGGCTGTGGGCACGAGTCTCCCGTGACCATGAGAATCGCTCAATACCGAGTTTCAAAGAGCAGTGTTGCGAATTTAGAAAAAAACAACTGCGGGTAATGCTGTAGCAGTGTGTAAGACTGCAGATTCAAAAACAAAACCGGTTTGATGGTCGATTAAAATAAGAAGAATAGTTCTGAGAAAATCATTTCTCACGGAAAACTGACTGGCGCTGACTCTCGCCAGCTACCAGTTAACAAAACAGATGAGCTCTTTCAGCAAAAAACTTTGCTTCGTGTGCAAACTAAGCAAAGTCCCGTTCATAACAATGAGCCAGACAACGACTGAAAATACATGCACAATGCCACGTGAATGTTTAGTGGCTTGCGATATGCCTCCGTGTTATGTCCTTCACAAAGTCTCCTTGAGGAAAAAAAGACCAAGTGAAGTCGGTTAGCACAGCGCGACGTTCCTTGACTCCATGTTTCCAGTATTCAGTCGTTTCTAGACAGAATTCCCGTGGATGGAAAGCAGGCTAGCTAACGTATGCGGCCAGCTAACGGGACAGAAAGTACCCGCCAGTCCTGTGTAAACAACGACAAAAAACCGCCGAGGCGCTGAAAACTTTTAGCAAACATCAAATACGATCTTTTTCCAACGCAAGACGTTATTTGTTGAAGAATACAACTTGCGGAAAGGTACAAAAATCCCACTTTTTGCTGCTAGCAACGCCCTAGCCAGCTAGCTGTTGGGGTCCTGTTGGGGTCCAGTAGCGCTTCCACTAACCACTTCCGCCGGGAGAGGGGAAAATATGGGACACACGAAAATAATAAGACGTTAACAACAACAATAGGTCCTATTGCCACTACGGATACGTCTTTTAGTAATAGTACTGCAATACTCGTATTCTTTTAGTATAATACTATAGGCTGTGATTATAAAATCACTCAAATAGATGTTTTTCAAAAGTGAGGTTTTGCCATATTTATCTTTTTATTAATTGTATGTCATTGGGTTGCTCAGACAAAACAAGCAATTTGTGGGAAAAGCTTTTTATTTTTATAATTTTTTTATTTATTTAAACAATCAGCCAACTGTATAATCAATAAAAAAAACAGTATATAGTAGCCTATATCATATTTTTGGATTATAATTATTGTCTACATCACATTTAATGTTGCAGCTAGTAAATGTGGAGCCAGTGTTAACTGCCTTATATACTTATAATTTGAAGTAGGCTATTTCACATACTCTGGGTAGTAGTCTTATGATTATTTGAACTTTTTTTTTTTTAATTTTGATTCTGGAAAGTAACTACAGTTATCAAGTTATCAAATACACGTGGAGTAAAGAAGTACAATATTTGCCTAAAATGTAATGAAGTAGGCTATAAAGTAGCAGAAAATGCAAATATTGAAGTAAAGCAGGCTATAGATACCTCAAAAATTTAGTGAATAGTACAATACTTGAGTAAATGTACTTATTTACTTTCTACTTCTAGCATGGAGGCATTTTCTTTTAGGTGGCTGATTAACTTGATAATTGTGCCTGATGTTCTATGATTATTTCATGGTTCTGTGTCTGTCTGTGGTTGGTGTGGGGCTGGAAGAACAGTCATTATGTTCATTATTTACAGCTAACAGACCACTCCTTGGCCCATAACTCACACGAAGACAGTTCTGTTCTGACTGCACTTCCTTAAAGCATCCACAGCCAAAGCTTGAATGACATTCAAGAACAGAGGGAAAACACATTCAAGTGGCAGTATGTGTGTTTGCCAGAGTGTAAGAGACAGAGAATGAAAAAGCAAAAGATAGTACTTTGTCTGGAGACTTTCAGTCATGTCTTTGCATTTATTTACTTTGAGTCCATCTGCAAACCACTGCAGTCAGAGCAGCCAAACAAGATTTTATAGAAAAGATCCGCATCCATTGGAATCAGAGCCATCAATGCTCCCTAAGTATGGGGTTTTTAATGAATGTATGTTTCTGTACTACAGCAGCAAGCGGTGCTTGTGTAGCCTACATGAGTAGAACAAGTTAGCCATATCTACCTTCCATCCATCACTTATTTACCACAACAAACTGTATGAAGTGGTGCATGTTAGTCCTATTTCATTATTAATGTTTCTGGCAGCTGACAATATTCTGTACCATACTACAGTGTATGCAATACATTGTGTATTGCATGCAGTATCATTCACCATGTCAAATTTTGTGTGCCCCAGTATATGAAAACATATTTAATTGGTTAATTTCATGGTAAAAGGACAATTAAAACTGGCCACTTTAAATGAATGTATAATGTGAGGCTATTTTCACTTTATCTTGCTGTAAAAGCATTTTTTCCTCTCTCCTTTAAAGGTCTTCATTTTAGTAACCAACTGACTGTCCTCATATATAATTGATATGACACCATCATGTGGACAGCTTAGGTAACTTCAGTTTCTATACAGTGATACAGCTGAGACATTTAATGCAAATGCAGTTTATAGTTTTGTGTTGTTTTAAATATATTCGGAAGCATACAAACAATATACTAGGTCTTTATTTCATTTTAGACAGGGATTACAAAAGCCAATGACAAAATCCAAAACTGCTAACGATTCTTCACTACTCCTGCTCCTATACTGGATGGTTTACAGTACGGCATGAGACAAAAACCAAACAAAAATTAGAAAATTACATTCAGATAACTAAGGCACACACCAGTTAGATTTGTGCTCTCTTCAATAAAAAAAGTGATGCTCATGTGATTTTAACAGTGGCAGCCAGGTGACCACACGACTTATGAAAGCAACACATTTGATTTAAATATAAATGGTAAAACAGGGATGACGGGTGTTGGTAACTTTCTTAGTCACCTGCATTTATCCCATGATGCACTTACATTTTGTATCCTGGAAATATGGCTGAAATTATTATCACAAAATAGCATTTTTCCCAAATAATATTACAATGTATGCAAAATCATACATAAAAAAAGCTTGGAGGAATTACTATAAACTAAATCACCTAAAGTAATTAAACATATGTCTCTGGAATTCAGCCCAGCTTTCTGGTATGACTTCATGTCCCTGAATATACACCTCACATCTGCTCAAAGTTTCACTTACGCCTACAGCTTCCAAGGAAACCAATCCTTACTTGCTAATATAACTAAATATATTTCACAAGGACCGCGGATATTATATGTAAACTGTTTCCTTCCAAATACTAAATGTCACTTTGAAGCACCACCACATATGATTAGGCCACACTTCACTGCAACTGAAAGCAACATCTGCTCATGTGTTTAAAGAAACTCCTTTGGTTTTCAGTGACATAAACAACATCTGTGTTGTTAACTCCACCTTTTGCACAATAACATAATGTGTTCAGCTACAATAACTGCCTACTTTTTTTTAAAATGCTCAGGCAGATGTCACAGGATACTTCTCAACATAAAAAATGATGGCTATAAAATATACATAAATATATATACATAAACTGAAGTTTCATTGTACTTTCCTGTGCATGTCCAAAATGAAAAACACAGACATAATATAAAATGACTTGAAACAGAGGGCGATCAGTCCTTTTTTCCTTCATGACCATTAGCTGCTACTGTATTTTGGTGGCCTCTCTGCTGTTCGCACCAGCCCTTGCTCTTCCGTTTGACAAATCGAACAATGTCCACCATAAACACCCAGGATAGGGCGTACATGGCCACTCCCCCACACTTGATAAAGAATCTGGGTCTTGGGGAGATCAGCTCACAGTACAGCATTGTGCCTCCCACGAACACTCGCATCACCACAAACAACAGCACAAAGACGACGTCCACAATGTCCCCCAGCAGCGTCGCATAATGTCCTGTTTCTTTGAGGAACCAGCGTGCCTGAAGGAGGGGGTTGGTGATTTCACTGCCAAAGAGCACTGCACAGGACTCGATGCCAGACTCCCCCAACCACAGAGTCAACAGGATCCCCAGGATGCTCACGGTGTGGTGGACAAGCATAACGGCTCCTTCTGTGCGGAAGTACAAACACCAGGCCATGTCAAAAACAAAGTAGCCCAGGCTCACCACCATGGCACTTATCTGCAAAGGGGTGTTCTTTGTACCTGGTATCCACAAACAAAAACAGACAGGTTTGAGTTAGCATGTCCTTTTAAAATACAAAACAAAAATAATAAGGCAATCACCATAATAAAACCAGCTGTGCCAGGACCACATCATTGTTAACATCAACATGCAATAACAAACTTTTGATTAAAAACTTTTAGAATAATAACAGCAAAGTGGAAATGATTTGGTCACAGAGGAAGGGTTTACACATCCTTGGCAAACTGTTGCTAATATCTATCAATACATAAACAATAACTATTTCTAGAACATTTTCAACAACATGCTAAACATCACAGAGATAGTATTAGTCAACTAACTGACAATTAATGAGCAAATATGATAAAACAATATTTTTATTTTTCAATCATAAGTGTCAAAAAAAATCACCTAGTTTCCAGTGGTGGAGAGTGACTAAGTACATCGAGTACTTTTTCTTTTGGTACTTTAAGTATATTTTAATGCCAATATTTGTACTTCTACTTAAATAAGATTTTGAATGTAGGACTCTTACATGTAACAAAGTATGTTTACACTGTGGGGTTGTTACTTCTACTAAGGTAAACAATTTGAGTACTTCTTCCACCACTGTTAGTTTCAGGTTCTTGATTGTAATGCTATGTTGTTTTTTTTGTCACGTTTGACAGTTAACTGAATACTTTTGGGTTCTGATATATTAGTCAGACAAAGCAAGAAATTTGAAGATATTACCTTGGGCTCAGAGAACCTGGGATGAGCATTATAAAAAGAGTTTCCTACATTTCTTTGGCCAAATGATTATTCAAGCAAACCTATCAGCAGTTTGGCAAATTATAGGCTATTCTATATTTGTGAATAATTTCAACAGCACTTTGTCTTTACAGTACAAATTAATATAATATGTTCATCTAATAATCTGAAGCCATAGAAGGTATGCATCCTACCTGGATGAGTGAAAGGCCAGGGTCCATCCACATAGCCTATGTATGCTGTGATGCAGACTGCCAGGATTCCGTGCACCAAGGTCACAAGGCGACAGTTCCACTCATAACTCTTGGACCCGTTAACATTACACAAGATGAGGTAGAAAGTCACCCAACAGGACAGGGACAGGAGTGCACACACCACGAGTAGTGTCATCTTCGTTTCTGAAGACAAAATAAGAAACAAGAACAAGAAAAGCATCTAAAATCAACTTACAGTTTCTTTTAGAAACTTGCCCATCTGCAGTCATCAAGTCAACTCTGAATCACAGTTCACGCTGAGAGAAAAATGTATATCTTGCTCTGTAATATCACTTACCGTAGAAAGAGACTGTATTACCATCCAAATACTTAAACTGTGCAGTCCTTTGTAAGTGACCAACAATTAGCCTTTGCCTGAACTATAATAGCACTATAGTCAGCTGGCCGAGGGTCTGGTGGGGTGAGGGGGATGTCTCTTCTTCTGCTGTGACGTTTGTAGTAGGAGCCGAGACCATGCAGATGGACAGGCCCACTCTCGCTGGACCAAAACAAGATGTATGCTTGATTCTCAAAGACTTCAAGCAGCTTTCAAAACTAGATGAGAGGGTACTGGGGGATAGGTCTCAGATGGCATCAGTCTAGAAATGTGTTATTTTTATTTTGCTTGTTATGTACAGCAGCTGTGCAGATTCAGGGATGTTAGAATGAGATGGGGAGGTGGAGCTGTGATATTATATGTACTGGGACAACTCAGTTTGGGTACATTTCCAAAACAGGGCTGACACGCAGAAACACTCACATGACCATGTTTCAAACTACAACGGCCTTTGGTGTCAAAGTACACAGAGGTTAGGCTTGGTAAAAGTATGAGAACAGTGAGAATCCAGTCTGCCACAGCTATCCTGAACGTTTTGTATCTACACTTACATGCTTTTAATGTACATTTAACGTTTTAATCTCATCTGTATTCTAATGCTTTATCTATAAATGCATTGTGCGTTGTGTCAGATACTTTGTGTTGCCTTTGTGTATGTGCCATATAAATAAACTTGCCTTCTCTTGCCGAATCCCCTGATCGATTTATCCTTTCACCTGTGATACAAAACTTCTCCAATGTATCCGTGAGGTTCTAGGTCTGTTTGGTGCTCGTTTAACGTGAGAACATATGGAACATAAGCATTACGCCATAAAACAACGTGTCCAAACACTCCCAACACAAAAAGGCATCCGAAACAAAAGCCACAGAGCCTATCTAACATGGTCATATAAAGCCAACAAATATACAGAATGAAATAAAACAAACTATAAATAATGCATAGCACAAATAAAGCTGGCGTGCGTAATAATGAAACGAACACCAGACAGGTGGACAGCTCTTCTGGGTACATTTCCATATACCTGTTTTTACAAGCAGCAGTAACATGCAAAACAGATACACCTGAATGAAAACCAGCTCATCTCTGTGCAGGGGAGTTGGCTGGATCAGATCACGAGATAACGTCGAAGGGTTTCCCCGTGGTAATGTTCAGAAATGGAGAAAGATACAGTTACCTTGTAGGTGCACATGTGGCTGCCTCTTCGCTTTACATCCTTTGTGTTATTTGCTCTGTGAAGGTGTTTACCGACTATACGCTGAAGGGTTTAGTTGTGTTGACTCTAGCTGCTATTCGTCGTCCTTTATTTGCGCCCCGATCTGCAACAGCAGCTTCCCTTCCCTCACCAACCCTTCACTTCCACCTTATAGGTGAAAATATAGTAGCCGTGTGTTCTGGATGTATATTATCATACCACCCAGCCGTTCAGAGATTATAGCAGGCTTTATATAATGTTAAATAAAACAAACGGTACGATTCCATCCTCCTTGATGTCTGCCCAAACCGGTTTACAGTGGCAATGCCTTGTGGTCAACAACGGGAATTACACACTTTTTTTTTTTATTCAAGCAGGGGAGCTCACAAAATGGAGAACTACACAGGCCTAACAAACAGCACATAACCATACAGTCAGGGATATTAAGGTGCACGGGGGGTGCACAGTGGTGTTGCCGTTGCAGAGGACAGGTTACCTGCTGGGGCTGGGTTGAAACCCAGTGACACGGCCTGCTAAAGCACAGGGAGTGAGTTAGTAAACTGATATTTGGCAGATTTGGATATTAGAAAGCTCCTTGGTAGACAAGGGTTTCAAGATGTCGATTCTGGTCTGGGACCTTTGACACATGTAACCCCTTCTCTTCTTTCTACTGTATACTATATAGTAACGGCATAAAGTGTCCCCAAAATACATTAAATAATTACTTACAATTATATACATGCAGTGCAAAGAAAGACTTTATTGAAATAATTCATGTAAAACAACTCTTAATGGTACATTATCTAATTGTTCAATTTTCTTCCTATGGCATTTTTCCCCCAGCATATTCAAAACTCTTTCATAGAAAAAATATGTTTAACAACTTATTCTACAATTACATAGTGGAAATGTTAAGGCACTTGATCACCATAAAAGGCAACAAATACAAATGTTGCACTCATTTGGTTCTTTAGTTAGCAGGGCATCCTGACCCAAAACACAAAGGAACTTCTGATATGGCAGTAAACGCTGAAATGGAGTTGGAGGTAAGACAAACCAAAAACATGTTTAAATGTATTGCTCAAAGGAACAGACAGACAAACTGACATTTCATTCCACAACTTGAAGAAATGCTCTTTGAAGTATGCCTGTGAGTTATCAGTAATTTGGGATGAATAAATTATAAACATCGAACTGCTCACATTGATGGATTGAAGACACAAGACTGTATATCCAGTAGATGGCAGTATAGCCTACTGAAAAGCTACACTGCAGGTAGAATGAATCCTATACTGAGGAGCTGGCTTCTAGACACTGAAACTTTACACCCTTGTTTTGACAGATCCTCTTTTAACTTTGGTTTATTTTACACGTTTAAAGAGACTGACAATGTCAGTGGTAGGAATGAGGTGTCCCTCTTGGGTATTGATGGTGTAAAGAAGAACTAAAACTGTCCTATTAAAGGATATAATAAACCTGTTTATCTGCATAGTCTGTAGTACCATGAAAACTTGACAATAAAGTAGTATGATGTATCGATGAGTCTATAAACAACACCCAATATCCATGACATCAAAACATCTGAAATGTCTGAAATGTGTTTGAACACTTCTTGTTACTGGGGACCTGTGGTTTAACGTGTTAATTTAAGAGCTTGTTCAATATAAAAATTAAACTGATACAAAAATAGTCCTCCATAATTTCATTTTGCAACCAAAATAAATAAAGCGTTTTCTTTGACAACCAGCTTAAATGGTTATACACGGGCGTTTTCACAGAGCTTTAGAAGAAAGTTAAATCCACCATCCAAATTTTCCTTCACCAGGATGGAAGAGTTTGTTTGTACGAGTCTTGGGATCAGTGCCACTCTGTTGCTCCTCAGCTGGTGGTTAATTGACCAGAAACAGACTGTCCATCTTGGTGCTAATTTGAGAGGGTGTTATTGGTATCTTGTCATCTGCTCCCATTATTTCTCCCAAAAAAGGCACAGAATTGACATCTTCTTGGCATAGTTACACTATAGTTGACAACAATATGTCACTTTCCCAGAAAAAAAGTCAGTGGATCCTCTTACAATCCCACACTGCATCACTCCTTCCTTCCTGTGCCAACACCTGTTTCAGCTTGAACATCTGGCTCACACCACTACCCACCTGAGACAGCTTTGTTTAACATCGTATAAACCGAGGTCCGGTGTTCCTGTGTTTACTTTGAATAGGATGGGTGGAGGAGCATTGGCTTGGCTGAGGAAAACAAAAAGGATTTCACTTTTCTTAACCATCCAGAACAAAATACTAGGTCTCCTCGTCCCACAGACACAGCTGTTTTTGGGGAACATAGTATGTGAAATGGTAGCCCTTGCTGCAGCTCTTTATGCCACACTTGTAGGTAGAGCCTTTTCCCACAGTGTCCCGGCTACGGCAGTACTTCAGCAGACACGGGTACCACTCCAGACGCAGGCTGTATGTGCAGAGACAGGGCTGCCACAAGTCTTTAGTAGTGTGACAGGCCTGGAAGCTGGGCACCTCTGTTGTCTGAGGCAAGACCTCGAATATGGAGCCATCCACTCCTATAACACAGGCAGGAGAGGGGGCATTATTATCAGTGCTTGTGGTTTTAAAAACAAAAGCATGCTATCACACAATCGTGTCAATCTTTCTCTTTCTGATTTCCCTCAATATGAAACACAATAGTGAACTGAAAAGTGGGAACAAAGTGGCTACTTCTTTGGGAGATATTGCAGTAAAATGGGGGTTTTGTTATGCAAAGGAGATTCTACCAAGATTCCTCCATGCAGACAATGACACGGAGCAATAACACTGCTGTGAGTGGACAAAGTGGTGTTACAGTATATGGATTCTCCTCGGCCTGGATAGGTTCGACATCACTGCAAAAGGCCTTTTAAAAATAAACGATCAAGTCTGATAATGTGTTTTCAATTGAGAAAAGTATAGTGATGGCACAATAATGCCTTCAGAAATAAAGGAAGTGTGCCTACTCAGACTGCATTGTTTCAAAGATTTTATTTTTAGGCCAAAGTAGAAAATTTATAAGAGATGTAACAAGACAAATGGAACATAATAAACATCAACAGCACTGACAATGAGTGTGTTTACATGGACATGAGTGTCCCAGTTGTGATATGGTTTTTGAAGTATCCCGTTTTCATGTTTGCATAAGTAAAATTCATCTCAGAATTTCAAAAATTATTTTCTGAAACCCAGATAAGCTCTTATCTCAGTTTTGAGAAACCAGAATACACTAGCTGGAGTACTCCAAAAGAAAACAGGATACTGTTTTGCATCCATATTATCCAGGCTCCTGGGTGTTCCAGACTATCTGCCTAGGCACAGCTGCAGCATCTAAGTGACTTCAGATAAACACAAATAATATCTGGAGCAGAAGCATCTCTGTTTTGGAGCAGAGAGAGAATTTTGTCTGAACTGAAAGCATGGAAATGCAGACATCCTCAAAAGTGTAGTGGGCAAATGAGCTATGGGATGCTGGATGGGTCGGATCACAACTGAAAACCTTGGAAGAAAAATTACTACAAGGCCAGACATCAAAACAAAAGAAGTTGGCCTAGTCCAACAACATCCAAACTCTTCAAAATATTGGATGACCTGGTTGGTCACCATCCACGTTCCACAACAGAGGATGAAGGAGTTGACAGCTTTCCCTGTCCAGTGGATACTAAGATTCCACAACAGAGGACAAAGGAGTTGACCTCAGCTTTCCCTGTCCAGTGGATACTAAGGCTCCAATGGGAGATACATCAACTCCTGGTAGCCTTAAGTTGTGTACAGGTTATCAACATTAGCACATATAGTAGGCTATCCCCAGTCTTTTCCTTTAAGAAGAATAAATAAAAACAGTTAGGATATGTTTTCCTACTTATATCAAAGTATAGGAGATGACAGAGCTGAGGAGACTGAAGATTTAGTAGTAATCAGTAACCAGGATACGAGTTTTGATTACGTATACGGGGATATTAATAACCAGATTTCTCTGTGTTCTATGTAAACACCATATGCTGAATATGATCACAACTGGGACACTGTCCATGTAAATGCACTCACTGACAGAGTCTTATCAACAACAATCCAGTGATGATGCCAAGAGTGAATGAAGTGGAAAAAATCATTTAGGTGATAGAAAAGGGAAGAGATAGTATTGTGGAGATAAAGATCATCAGTACAGACATACAGATCTTAGGGACAATTAGACGGGATGGGGAAAAGAAGAGAAGACAGGAGACCAACAGATATTTTGCTCAAACCACTAAAAAAACTTTCACTGATAAACAAAGATGACTCCAGACCTTTGTCCAGCCAGTGTTTGACATCTGCCTCCCTGGTGTATATGGCTTCTCGGGCCTCGCTGCACATGTTGCGGATGTGGGAGCTGAGTTGCCAGGCCCGACTCAGATTGACCGCCACGCTCATTGTCAGCTGCTCCAGTCCTCGCCGCTCCTCTGCCATGCGAATGGCCTGAGGATTTTTCTGAGCATACAGTATAAATGATCAGTATTCACACCCCGATTTGCTCTGAGAACTATGACTGAAAACAGTCATCATATCAGTCACCATACCTGTCGGAGGCGGGCCATGGACTCACTGGGGATGATCTCATTGCGGTTGAGGCGAGAGATGAAGCACAGGGCCTGGTACTGGTTCTGCCCTCTTTCCAGTTCACCCAGGATCAGCGCTCGAAATATCTTCACATTCTGCGAGACACAAGGGATGAGAGATGACAGGCTACACAGATGACTTCCAGAAATCTTTCAAGTGGCGCATGAGGTGAGGCTATAATAATGTACCGTTTATATCTGCAGTCTCATACAGATCAGAACAAATATTCTTTCCATTTTGGTACTTAATGCAGCACTTTTCCAGACATTCAAAGTAATTCAATATGTGGAGAACAAAGATTTTCAAACAACTGTGTGCCAAAAGTAAAGAGACGTTTATGTTCACTACACCCACAAGCTTCATCTGACAGTTTGTTTATACTTCTTACTGTCTGTAGGCCTGTGCAGTGTTGCTCTAGCCATGCTCCAGTTCATTGTCCTGTCAAATTAAGGCTTTGGGCCTCTTTCTTGTCAAACTTAGACTTTTTCACATCTCATAAAAATCAGAAACATTTTACCCTGCTGTTTTATGTGGAACTGTGGAAGTAGAAAAATTGTGATAGTGAAGAATTTACAAACAAAAAAACAACTTGTTGCTGTTGGCAGGTGTGTGAGAGACCTGGCACAAAACCCAAGGCCATAAAGAGTTCTGTGAGAGGGCATGCAAAGCATGATGGGAAGCTCCAGCACTGGAGAAAGCAGAGCAGTAGATCTGCGTTTCCATTCAGACATCAACTCTCGTCCTTGGCTTCAGCTTCAAGACAGACATGCACAGTCCCAAACACCCCTCCTCCACTTTTCACACACTCATCTGAAGCAAACAGGCTGCAGAGGAGTAGCTTTTTCAAGGCTCTCACTCCCTGAACAAGAGGAACTCTGGGACAGATAAACAGTGCTGAGATAACCTCATGAGTCCTCTCTACATTCTTTGAGCCCACTTCCCTCTATGCAAGTGTTCATGCTGGAAACAAAGAAAATCACTTTGCTTCAACTGTGTTAACTGGTCTGTAGTTCTTCATAGACTACTTTGCATGATCACTTTGGTTCCTCGTTTTGAAGATCCACTATTATCTGTGAAAAGAATTGCTGGCAGCTGCACAGTACAAGCACGGGCATTACACAAGGCAATCATGCAATACCTTTTGACCTTTGGAAAGCAAATTATTAACATTATTAACAAATACTGATTCACAGGCTTTATGTGATATTAACCTTGCACATCTCTGTGAGCTGCTCCGTGTTGTGCATAAACATGGGCTTAAAAACTGTAGATACAAAGAAAGCCAAAACTAAATACCTCATATGTTCTCATACTGTAATAGACTAGCATTCTTTTTTTTTTTTTTTTTTTTTTACAAAAAAGACCAAAGTCTGGATGATTAAAGAGAACTTCAAGACAGTAGGAGGCATGAATGCATAAACAGTGAACAGAGTGAAAACAGGGAGTACAATGACAATGGAAAATAAAATGGGTACGAATGTCTATTCCCCTTAAATATAGGGAGAGGCAGAGGCCACGACTTCAAGACCTCCCATACTGCAGACACATGGTGCTAACACTGCGACACTGGATGTGGTGGCAGAGAGAGAGAGAAAGAAGGGGGAAGGCCTTTGTGTCAGCCACATGGATTTGCCCCAGGGCTTGCTGGATAATTACAGAGAAGCAGGGTACAGCCCCACCAAGTCCACTTCTTTGGAACTTAAGGCGCTTTTCCATCACCTGGTACCGGCTCAACTCAAATCGACTGTAGATAGTTCCCTCTCAGTGTAGCTGGCTGTCATAGCAACACGGCATTACATTGTCGTGATGTCGTCAGCAACCGACACCGTAACAGTGGAGGACATCAAAATACCGCTGGTTTCTTTGTCCCAGGATGTCTCACATGTTGATGACGCGATTTCTCTGACCAAATTGCTAGTCTGCAGTGTTTACACGTCACCGTTTGGTATCACCTTTACTTGCTTGGAACCTCGGCAGAGGTGACACCAAAAATAGTACCAGGTACTATCCTCAACATCTGACTGATGGAAACAGAAATACTTTAAGGTGAGTTGAGTTGAGTCAAGCTGAACCGGTACCAGGTGGTGGAAAAGGGGCTTTAGTCACTGCTAAAGTGTGGACACTGGGATCTCCTGCTCTTGTCACTATCGATCCAGATTAATGACTAGTGCCATTCATTTTGGATTGAGGTCAAAAGGGCAAGCAGTGGGCACCAGTGCTTTGGTAAAAATATTTTCTGATGGAAGGTGAATTTTATTACTTTTGGACAGAGCCAGGCTAGCCACTTCCCTCATCTTCATGCCAAGCTAAGCTAACTGTCTGCTGGCAGCAGCTTTATATTTAGTGTACAGACATGACAGAGGTATCAAAGACACTATGAAAATGTATCTGTATGAAGCCTGTGCATATCCAGCCATCAATTAAGAAAACTTGAATTTAATCATGACCTCTGAATAGCAATAACAAACCAGTGTTGGCGCTGCTGTGATAATAATCAGCATGGATTCCCAAAGCACATCAAGTAATAACAATGACATCATCTCTGCCTCTCCATCCAGACAGAAGTTGTTGGTATTCCACTGTTTGTTTGGACAAGACTAGACTCACTTCTGCCTGCCTGAAAACAAGCACTGGCACATGTACACACTGATTTGTGCAGACACATTCAAAGTATGATAAAAGAAAAGGTTGCTGAAGAGTGAAATGTGCAGTGTTATGATTAAAGAAGGGTTTTCCCCTGTTGTTATGATGGCAGGCAACATCCAAACACCATGAGGGCGTGGGCACTGAACTGACAGATCAAACAAGAGATACCTCTTTTAATATGGGCCAAGGGGTACTGTTCATTTTCAGTCAGACTGTTGATGAGGGAAAATACTAACAAATATGTTAGAGGCAGGTGGCACGCTCCAGTGGCAAATGGTATAGATTAAGATTCAGCCAATTGTTGCAAAGCTAGTGACACATCTGAATAATAATTTTAAAAAAAGCTACAAAAATTTCACAAATTCAGCTTTTGAACATTATAGTCATGTGAACCTGCTAAAGTTTGAAAATAAGAAGTAAAACCATTCCAATTCACAACTACTTTTAAAGATGTGAAACCTATTCATTCTCTCAATGTGCATTTCCATAGACCTACATAAAATTAAAGGCTTGTAGAGCAGTATTTAGAAAAAATGACCAGGTACAGACCTTAAGAATTAAAAGAGGGACATTTCCCCCCCATCTTGAAAAAGATGGTTAATACCACAATCAAAGGACAGTGTAGCCTTGAGTTTTTCCCCCTCCAGAGCAATGTAAATGTCAGCATGGCTATAAATAATCCAAACAAGTACAGATTCCTAAGCACTGCTCTCCGACACCAGGGATAGAGACCATTTGCAGACAAACTACCACTGGCCAACGGCCAAACACAAGTCTGTATTCATGCAACCGGACTAGCGGGGGCCATACTAAGATCTATTAAACAGTTGAGAGGGGGGGCCCATTTCATTGGTGGTTACCTTTGGTGGACCAGATTATTTAAGAGGTGCACAAAAGCCTATTCAGCCATTCAAAGGGTGCCATTTACAGTGAACAGTGCCATATATGCTCCCGTCACAGAGTATGTACCTGATTTACTGACTGTGAAACAGAGAGCTGTGTTCTATGAGGGTTCTATGGCCACAAGCAGTTTAAACGTTCTGGTGCAGTGAAACATGTACATCTCACTCTGAAAGCGAGACCAACTGTGCCAATACCTGCACATATGGTTGGTCATTCAAACATACAAAAATGCATGCACACACACAAACAGTGTACCAGCATCTTTCTCCTGTGCAGGGGGTTCTTCCTGTTTTTCCAATCCCGACTAAGATCCTGTCTGTTGATAAGGTTGACGACTGGCTGGGGAGCACTGCTGGTCAGCCACGCTCTGATGAGTCACTTGGGATCACTGTGGGTATTTGAGTTGGTCTGAAACCAAGTTGCTGGAGCTTTTAAGGGTCTTCTCCCAGTCAGCAGCTGCTGAGCAACACAAATCTACAATGCTGATATAAAAGCTTCACACAGTCTTCCAGTTGATCCATTTGGCTTCTGTTTTTATAAGCCTATGTAATAAAGTGTGCACTTTTTACTCTGACTCTCATTTAAAAACATGCACTGTTGCTAATGGGGAGGATATTTGCATTTTGAAGGAAGCTCAGTCAAAAAGCACAGGTGGAGGCAGAGATTAAAGATCATGTTGGGAGACAGAGGGAGAGAGGGTGAGACAGACTCACACAGACAAAAGAAAGGAGAGAACAGCTCCTGTGCTAACAAAATGCCTGAGTTAAAGCTAATTACAGTGGCTCCAAAGGAAGGAATGTGGAGTTACGTTTGGGGCTGGTCACACCTGGCTGTCCAAAGAGTTGCAGCAATTAGTAAACAGTGGCAGTGAATGGGCAATGAAAACACTGGAGGCCACAGAAAGAAAGGTTTTCTACTTGGATGTTTTCTTAACTATGAAAGGTTACTTACTTTGCCAACTGCAGGAGTATTAATATTTAAGTGTTACAGATGTGAAAACTTCACCAACATTTTCTACTTTATATTTTAAAGGCTTCAAACCTGTTCAAAACATGTGCAGGTTACAATAAGGGAACTGTCCCTTCATGTAGAACCTGGATACAATTATCCAGACACCCAAACTGTTTATGAAGACTTTGCAAAAAGGAAATGAGTGGGAGAGAAACAGTGGGTGTCAACAGGGAAGGAAATGAGACAAACAGATAAGACATAAACAAATGACATGGCTGCAGTCTCATTTGGCCTCTAACGGTTGTCCCATATCCTGTAGCAGAGCACATAAACATAAAGCCATATATTAGAATAATTTAAAACACCATAACTGAGAACTTATGTTTACCATTAAAAACGGTTTGAATGTGAAAGAGGTTAGTTTTGTAAATGCCATTTATTCACCTAGTTGAAAAATGTGTCTTAACAGGAAAACCAAGGAGCCTGATGCTAGTTTATAGTATCCTTTAAAAAGTCATCCCTATTGTTTTGACTTTCGCTGCTCTTTTTCAGAACTTTTACAAAAGAAACCGTGCTTCTATAGCAAAAGAGCTGAGCAGCTTATTTGACAGGAAGGTGATGTAATACATTCCCAGCTGTGGACCCTAATAACTTGAGCTCTAGAACTGTCACAAGGGTTGCAAATCTGAAACGAACCAGACTGGGCTATAGCCAAGACGACACTAGTATGAGTGTGACAGAAGGGCATTTCAGGACACTATGGGCAGAACATAACAAAAGCTTTGGCAGAGTAAACCCTTGTATGCAATCTTAAAACCTCTGAAGTGATGTGATCACAGCTATGCACACTGTAAGCCACAGCTACTGTCTTGTTCATCAAAGGCTGATACTTCAGCACCATGTGGTCCACTATCCCAGATCACTGGGGGTAAAAAAAAAAAATAAAATCTGACAGTTGTCTCTCCCTGCTATGACCTCTCTCTCCCTGCATGACCCCGCATCTCCCCCTGCGTGTGGGATTGGGAATCTTTTACTTTATCGGCAGCATTACAGATGAACATCTGGTCTGCTGGTGGGAGGAGGATAAAAAATAAAGACATCAACAGGGGCCACAAGAGGCCAATGTGGGCCCTTGAAGGGCCATAGAAGAGGCCATTTTCCGGAGAGTCAGAGTCAGCAGGGAACAAAGGGCTGCCAGGAGAAAAGACTTAAGTGGGTTCATCTTCTGAAAAGGTCTTCTGCCTGGCCTGCACATACTACAGTGAAAGCTGCATGGAGTAGAAACAGAAACAACACAGAAAAGAACCCGAATCAGAAATAATTTCAGATGCATTAGTTTTTCTCTCCAGAGTAACCTCATAGAACTGTAACATATATTCAGTAACATGTTAAAAATCTAATTTTAAACAGAGATTACAAGTAAAAGCAGTGCAATTCCTCTAAATCACATTGAAGGAACTACAGAATCAAAAGGGAAAATGAGTAGTGTTAGGTATTTTTAGTCAGATAGAAATTGGATAGATACTTTATGTATTAGAAATGTTTAGTGGAGATAGGATGGCTAGTTAGACTGTTAAATGCTTAGTCATGCTTATGAGTTTCTACAGGGTACATCTGGTCAAGGATAACTAGAGAGAAGAGTTGATGACTGTCAGCAGACAGGATGTTTAATATTATTATTATGACGTGTATAACTGTAGCCTTAGCCATAATATGTTCTTATGTTTAAGCCACCACATGTACTAGAGGTCGTGAGAATGTTTTTAGTTACACACCACTTAATCAACAGACACACACACACATTGATTTGCTTCATGTTTTGACTACTGCTATGACCAGCTGCAAAGCTGGTAAGAGAGACGTCTCAGTTGACGTTTCTGTGTAGTATGGGGCTAGCCCAACCGAGGGGATATAATGTATAGGCCTGGTGGGTTCAGGGTCCTTCATCTTACATCTGCCTGCGAGCAGTTTGGAGGTGCAAGATACCTGAGCGTGCAATGTTAATTTTACCTGTGATCCTTTGAATAAATCAGCACTGTTTTGAAGTTACTTGGACTGTCTTGTCTCTCAGAGTTAGCAATGGTAACAAGAACCAGTCCTTCAGTAGTAGTAGAGGTCTTCCAAGGTACTGCTCAACATAAAAGCTTGAATATCTGAGTATATAAGTATGTATTTCAGGTAAGGATGGAAAGCTGAAGCTTATTTTGTTTCATTTTCACTTACGCTGTGAAACAATTTCATGGGAATGACTGACTGCCAATGACTCATCGATGACTCTATAAGACAGGCTCATTACTCATGTGTCCCTATAATGCGTCTGAAACAACATTATTTCCTGGAACAGGTGGCACTTACCTGTAAATAGACAAGTCTGTGCAAGTGACAAAGTGGGATGGTGTTTCAGGGTTGAGTGGGAGCCAAAGGGCGGCAGTAAATAAAATAGTGAGGGGAAAAATGTGGTGACTGCGCTGACTTGTCACTGATATAGAACGGCTGCAATCAGGAAAAAACAGCCAGCAGTTGTTTCATTTGGAAAAACAGGGGTATTTCCCAAACACAAGAAACATGCCATCAAGCCTCCTACACAGGAAAGTCAGTTTGCCTAATAGCTAATAAAGGCTACAGTCCAAATCCAGTTGAACAATTTTAATGGGTGATACACAATATGTGAAGGCTCTGAGAGGACAAGCGATGGACATCTGCCAAATGGGTCACAGATACTGTACGTATATTCAACAGGCACATACACTGAAAGGCTAACCAACCTACCTTGCCCCTCCCAACGCTTATTCTGTTTTTGACATAGCACATAAGGGTGTGTGAAGATCCTCCAGCTCATTCATACAGCAAGTTTGCTGTTGGGCGTATCCATAAAGCTTTGGTGCTTTGAAGACAATCAGAATAAACACTAGAGCAAACTGACCTGAGGGCGGAACAGTCCCAGACTAAAACATGATCCGGTTTATAAAGCTGAAATGAAAAGAAAATTAATTAAATGGCTGATGTGCTCATTCACACCATGGCGCCATTGTTAGACCCATTTAACATGATAGTGTGAGAGTGAAGCAATTTCCCACCATCTGTTGCTTCCTTGATCCATCAGCACAGCAGGGTGTCACTAGCCCTTTTCAGACATGCAGTGGAACCTTGAAATTATCTAGACATTACCCAGAGGAGCTGTATGTAGAGCGTAGATACCCGGACCAAGCCCGACAGGACTCATCCGTACCCTGGGGTTTGGACCAGGTTCATTATGTTTGGGTCAGGGCCGGGTCTGACACGTAGGTCAAACTTTAAGCTATATGGCTGAAGCACTCAAATTTCTGCTTCATTTAATGATAAGGGCAAAAACACCACACAAACTCAACTCTATCGGGCTTGGGTCAGGTTATGACATTATGTACTGTAAGCTTGTCAGTCTAGGGCAGAAATATATATTTGCAGCATGATCCATGCTCTACTTGTATGTGAAAACACAAACATTTTGAGTCAGCTGGCCCAGACGTTAAGCGGACTTGACCCTGTCAGCTCCCTAGTACAAAGTCCACATAATGCCTGAGTGAGCTGGAGTGAGAAAAACAGCAGCATATAACAAAATAGCTAATGGAGACATGACATGGTTCGAGAACTTCTGTTGTTAAGAGCTACAAACTGGCTACGTCATGCTTCTTCTCCTGCGCACTCTGCTCCAGGGCCCCCACTCTCATAAGCCATTTCCAGTAGGTGACAACATGCCTGACACAGACTATCTCCTGTTGTGTGCTACATATATGAAAGAGCATTTCTGGACAAACATTCCACGGACATAGTCTGGAGTTCATGCGTGAAAACGGCTACTAAAGCCAGGCCTACACAAGAGATGCAGTCTCTGCGGATAACTTTGAAAGTAGTTTTATGCTGTATTATGAACTGTGATAATGAAACCTTTTCAAAATTCTAACGTGATTGATGTGATCAAAGCTTTGTCTTAAGTGGCTTCTAAGATTTTGGCCAAAATGTGTGATCTGAAAACACTACTGTGCCATGAACGCTTTTCAAATTTCAGCTGCCTTTTTAAGTTATTCTGCATTAGTGTTGCCAAAGATGTACTGATTTTTGTTTAAACTGTCAGATGTGTCATTACAGAACCAAGGTGTAGATGTACAAGAGAATGCACCATTGCAGCCCAGAAGTTACACCTTCCACAAAAGTAAGTCAGCTGAGAGGCCCGTGAAGTCACTCACATTCCTGCATTGATCAAAGCCACTAGTTGAACATAAAAGGCAAGGCACTAATGAGTGCAAACTCATTAGCTTCTCTGACAAAGTTTATACATCTGGAAAGACCCAACACAGCCTCTCAAATATGTGAAACATTTCCCTTGGATTACTCTCCAAGACATGGTTTATGTTCCGCTCAAGGTCTTTAGATTCTTTTAGACCATAAGCTGTTGCAGTGATTGCTGAAATAAAAAATAAATAAATAAATAAAAAAAAATCAGATCTGCACTGAACTGGCAACTAACAAATGACTAGCAACAGCACATCTGTGTTCAGATTTGTCTCGTGTGGCAAAATCTACACTGACATCAGACATGTCATCGGGATATTACTGTTCTACAGACAGATGGTTGCAATTTTTGATAATTTAGAGTAGATTCAGCTGTGAAGATGTCAGTGATAATAGACAGTAATGAAACAGTGAAATTACTAACATAAAGTCCCTTGATGACACTGAAACTTTTGAGCAAATTTAGTGAGCTACAAACATGTGTGGACAATAAATACTGGATGACTGACTCCCACCCATGATTTCTTTCTTTCATAAAATGATAATAACAGTTCTTCAGTGGTTTCAGTGGTTCAGATTTACTCAACAACGTACATAGGTGCCATAAGCGAGCTAAACCACATCATCTTTTCCATATGTCCACAGAGAAAACGGAAATCTCCTGAAATCACAGTACGGCTGATACTAACAGTGATTCACTGCTTGGATAAGGTTGACTAAACTTCCTTCTCACATCCAGCAGACCACTCTGCTAATGGCTATAACATTCACCATCACATCTTTGCCACATGTTCACATAGCAG
Source organism: Monopterus albus (assembly GCF_001952655.1). NCBI lineage: Eukaryota > Metazoa > Chordata > Actinopteri > Synbranchiformes > Synbranchidae > Monopterus > Monopterus albus. The sequence continues at coordinate 2,145,351 of NW_018127925.1, forward strand.
CAAACAGAATGACTGCTGCTGTCTGATTATCTATATAGAGTTCCACTGGGAAATGATCCCGATAAAAATCTTACACATTACATAAAAACCCTGAGACACAAATGAAACGCTTGTCAGACAAAACACATTCACTTAATGATGAGGACCAGAAAACATCCAAAGAGGACTTTTGCCTCTACAGTACCTATCCACCTTAGGCTGTGTAAGCCAGTCTAACTCTCCAGTGTTTAACTTCCCTGTTAAAATGATCTTCTTCCCACATGCATTCATCTGGACTGTATCATCAAAGCAGCTGGAAGAGACAGCTCATCCAATTTCCCATAAATCTTGGAGATACTACACAAGAACTAAATGAAAACCACATGCAGGAGAAACGTGGAGTGAACAGGACAAAGTGAGCAAACGACAGAGTGGGGGACAAGGGGAGAAAGAGAGCGGTGTAGAACAGATAAACCAGGCAGTGAAAAAGTTAAGTGTTCTAAGAGGTTCTGTTGCTTTTATTCAAATGCAGACCCACATGTGCGTATTAAGTGTGTGCATGTATTAAGAGATGAAGTGCCGGCGCAGCCAAGCAAAGACTCACAGATCGGTGTGTGTCTCTTTTGTCTTGGCGTGTCACCAGTGACTGGGGGCGACAGCCTCTTCTCTTTCATCTCTAAATTAGCTGTTTTGCTTAGTGAACCAGATGTGGTGATCAAAAAGGTCGGACATGCCCACTTAATCCTGGTAAATCTCCCACTTCACATCTCGCCAGCCTGTCAGCTTCTGTGTGACAGCAACCATCACAGACGCATGCCTTTGCTCCAAGTCCCCCCGATGTACGCACACATCAGTTGTAGTGTTCCTTCCAGGACTGACATTTATGTTCCTATGAGTTGTGATTGCCATATAGTGTCATATTTGCAAAAATCATTAATGTAATTCTGGTTACAGAAGGATACTTGATCTGCACGCCTACTTTAAGAAAAAATGCTAAATATGGCCACCGATAATCAGCTCTGGGCTGAACCCAAGAACAGCAGGGGTTTTCTAAGCTAGCCACATCTAAGGAGCAGCAGCTGTCTTGGCCTCTGTGAGACTTGCTCAGATGGAAAAAGATGAATGACACTACTAGTCATAGGTCCAAGTTCCATTATTTCATCCAGGGCATTTTAGACCTTTGGGATGGTTTTCTTTAAGGTCAGATATATGAACCTGTATCCCTGCCTAGAAGTGAAAGTTGAATTTGAAGAAAGAGGTCATTGTGGTTACTGTTTTTCAGCCTTGAGAGAATAAAAAAATGTGGTAAAAGGTTTTGAGGAGAAGGTAAACAAGCAGACATCTATCACACTTGGTTTTTGGGCTACCACCCCCACATCTGATACACGACTTGGATTTGTGAAAGCCGAGGTTTCTGTTTATGGTAAACACACCCCTGTTTAATCAGATTTTGTCCTGAGGGGAAGCAGTTAAGTGAAACTGTATTGAAGTCTAAGTGTGTGTTTCTCAAAAGTGAAAGTTTTGGCCCATCAGTAAGGTCTCCAGGAGGTCCCCAACGAGGTACAGTGTGATTTTGGTTTTATCACAAATTTAAGGATGACCAAGACTCATTAAATGAATGCATGTTTCTCTCTAACTATAAATTCTGTATTAATGTTTGAAATAGTTGGGGACCTCCTGAAGACTTCAGTGATCATTGATGAGCCCACCCTTTATTTTTGGTACCGTGAAGTGGCCTTGGATACAAGAAACAACAACTTGCAGCAATATGAGGCTTTGTAACGGCACCTTCCAAATCGCAATACTGTCCGTACTAGGGAGGAGGAAACGTCCCCTCCAGGTACAACAGAGTTTAGTCTAAGTAGTTGACAGCACCACCTCTCACCTGTTTGAAGTCCACCACAAAAGTGATGAGTGTTCCGTCTCCCTGCTTAAATTCGAGTGATATGGAGTCTCTCTCATTGTCCGCCTCCAAAACCTCCTCAGTCACCAGTCCGTCAGAAAGCCGGACTCTGACCCGCAGCTCTGAACCGAGTCCCACAGCGAGGACCAGCACCAGGGCGCACAGACGGGTCAGTGTGTGAACCGAAGGCGCAGACATGCAACTCGCAAACATCCCCAGAGGCGCAAAACTGAACGAGACAGAGGGAAAACTCGGGGTGAAATCCAGAGATGTGTGTTCATGTCCCCTAACTATTTCCTTGGATTTTCTGTAAAGTCTTCTCCTTCATATTCAAAGAAGGGTTACAGCTGCAGGTCGGAGTTCCATATGGTCCCCTGTGTGCCAGCACTTCCCAGAATTACACACACGGTCATGGAAATCAGACGACAGTCCCCTTAGTAAAACCTTTTCACTTCTGGGAGTTCAGCTCATTTCCATTGAAAGTCTCTCTCCGGTGCTATAAACCAAATCACGCGCAATTCCGTTCCCCGAGCGCTACAGCCAGCAGTCCGACGACCACACGTTGCTACTCAGCCTGCTTTGTGTTGATATTCCCGTCTTCTTTTTTGCTTCTTCTGCAGTTCACGCAGTCCCGTCACTTCCTCCGTCGGTATCCCAGCGCTTGCCTGGTCTCCAAACTTTCTGCTGTGTGCACGAGTGAGTGAGCGAAGTGATGGTAGTAAACTCTTAAAGCCACACCACCCTCTGAACGCTCTGCCCATCCCCCTCGAGGCCTCATGTGATCCTCCTGCACTCCAGCAAGTAGGCTGAACTAATAATACCCCAACAATTATAACAATGGTGCTGGTAGGATTTGTAAATCACAGCTTTGTGGATGTTATAGGGATAAACAAAAAGCATGGGCAAACTACAGGCTAACCTGCAGCTGCTGGTGATGAAAGAGCAAGCAATAGCCGGTTGACCAAAAAAAAGCTTATTATAGTGGATTTTTTATAGGTTTGATATATGATAGGCTCAATAAAATTAATTCATGTCGTTTGTTCTACTATATATCATCATCAAATAACAGGATAAATTCTTGTTGGCGTTTCAGACAAATGACCGTGGCTTATTTGCATCCCAAATGTGTGAAATTGAGACTACTGCTGTGAAAATCAGCAATGCAGTCTACCACCTACAGCCTGATGGGGGAAACAAAGATGTGGCATGTTCTCTTGATGAGTTCTGTTGCAGTACTGCCCTTCTGAAATAAATCTATATATCGTATGGTTGAATCAGATTCCAACTGAAGTAAAAAGTACAGTCACTCCTTTATTCTCCTGTCATATGTTATTTCATTGTGTGATGAGGGGGAAGGGAAAGCTTGACAAACCTGAGGAGAGAGCTGCCAAACAGAGAAAAGCTGCTTATCTACAGGAAGATCTCATATTTAATAGCAGATTACAACTCTGTGTGTGATATCCCTGCTGCACTGAACCACCTGAGCAGTTGTGTTATCTCTATGGTCTGACGTACTGCATTCTGGGTGGGCCAAGCTCCAAGCCAGCGACCCCGAGTGTGGCAGCACTCAAGTGCTGCTGAGATTGAGAGGTGGTCGCTCCAGTGAAGGAGAAAACAAACAGAGAGACCATAAAGCAGAGCAAACATTGTTAGCTGGGAACTAGCAAACGAAGCTGATAGACTGGGGGTCGGGCAAACACATCTTTAGTTCTCTGGCTACGTCTTAGTTATAGCTTTTAAATCTTTCTGCAGGCTAAAGTGTCAGCCACAAACAGTTGATGGGTTGCATATCACCACCACAATTTAGTACCTCCTACATTGTCAGCAAGCAAGCACACACACACATACAGCTGTCCAAAGTGCAGCACCTCTGTGAGTTAACACAGGCAGACGGCAAAGCACAAGTTGCTTTGTACAGAGGATGTTTATGATTAACTAGCGATTGTATTGTCCTGCTGTAATTGCGGGCATGATGAGCAGTGTACTGTCAGCCACGTCACTGGTCTGATATGAAGCAATGAACCAGGGAAAATGTGTGATAGTATTGTTAAGAAATGAAACTAAAGATCATAACCACCTGCAGTTGGCTGACTTCTCATTAACATTTACACACCATTAAGTAATCATGTTCTTTCACTGATTTGTTTTCCTTATCTACTGCTTCAATCTTAATTTTTGCAATGCTCAGCTTTATTAGCATAGTCACTTGGATGGTCCAATTGAAATGGAGAAAAGCAGTTTTCACTCCTAAATCAAAACCTGTGAAACAGACTCAGAAGTCTTGTTTGGCCTTCTATGTGTTGGCTTTTATCTTAAAGCTACAGTGTGCAACTTTGTTCAGATATTTGTGTTGTAAGAATCTGTTCCAAAACATGTCTTAATGTGGAGAGGTGCTGTCGAGGCCTCCTGTGACCCAGACTCATTGAACAGCACTGGCAGCAGTGCAGAGATATTAGCTTCAAAAAGGTTTTGAACAGGACTGACCTCTCTAACCAATCAGAGATTTTCAATTATTTCTGCTTGATCAGTAAGTTTTGTTGTATTCCAGTGCTGGGTGGAGCAGAGTGGATTGATGTGGAGTATCTGCCAGCGCTACCTTAAGGATAAGGATAATAATAAGGATAATCACCTTTATTTGGCCAAGTATGTTACACACACAAGGAATTTGCTTCCGGTACAGAACCGAGGCAGCCATCTGCGGCACCAGCTCACACCGATGGCTCTAACTAATGTGGGGTTCAGTGTCTTGCCCAAGGACACATCGACACGTGGACTGCAGACACAGAGATTCAAACCTGCAACCCTCCGGTTGGGGGACTACTGCTCTACCCGCTGAACCACAGCATTTAAAGTTACATACTGTAGCTTTAACAACATATAGCTGCAGAAGTTTTCTTATCTAAACCCAATCTTTGATATCCCCCTGTAGCTGTGAAATGTGAAAACCAGTTTATATCTTGCAAAAGTGATGCACTGACTCTTAGGAAAAGAGTTAAAGGCCTTTTAGACCATTTAGGGCATTTAGAAAAATACCTACAGTAAAGATACAATCAGTGTGTAATATTCAAGGAGCAAAACCATGTAAAATTACAAAGCAGCACTAAAAAAATGAACACCAATGTGCAGCTTAATGTGGGAGAAGTTGTGAATTTTTTTTTTTTTTACTGGTGCTAATACTTGCACTTCCACATTGCCTGTTAAACATGTGAAGCATTTCCACACTCGATGAAGGACAATTGTGCTTATTGGTGAGGTATTTGGCTTTGACCA
>NW_018127925.1:2150535-2185061 GCF_001952655.1 Monopterus albus
TCCTGCCATGTGAGTGTTTGTGTGTGGCTTAAATCGGTCACATTTGCCCAGGGATTAGTGCCACACAGACAGAGCTTTTCACCAAAACAGCAATTTTTGGCAGTAAACTGAACAAAAGTCTGGGTCAGCCTCTTCTGCGCCTCATCAGATTTGTCATATTTTAAGTAAATGCAGTACCATGTATTAATAGCACATTCTCCAGCTAAAACACTTTGCTATTGTAGGGGCTGAAAACTCCAAATGGAGAAAGACAGTATTTTCATTGCAGGTTGATCTCCATCACATGCAGCCACACAGTAATACCCCTAATACTTTCTGTGTGGCTGCAATATTTTCCTCCATAATGGTTTGCTTGAACAAAGTATCCAGAGGTAATCAGAGAGCCTCATAAATAAACAAACTGTTGATGTTTCACCTTTGCAGCGCTGCAGAGTGAGGAGTGGAGGGAGCCAAGCTCTGTGGCTGATCTGCAGCTGATCCCTCCTCCATATAGATGCCAGAAGTGTTTGTGTACATATACTGTATGTGTGTGCACGCTCTTTTGAGGATGTATACATAAGGAGCTGAAATGAAGCTGCTTCCTAGTCTTCTGATGATATTTTCACATCTTTGCTCCACTTCTTTTCTTCCTTCTGTTTAACTGCTTTGCCTACAGTGTGTTGGGACAGCAGCCAGTTGCTCATGAGCTCCCTGCTGCAGACTGAGTGAAGATATCCACTTACACATGTGGGGCTCTGGGGCCACAGTAATCCTTTTGGAGCACAAGCTTGCATGGAGAAAAGGGAGTAGAGAGGAGGAAAGTTGGATGATGTTGGGGAGACAAGAAACCAGAGGGAAGGCGAGAGAAACATAAAAACAGGAAAATGGTTTTTCATGAAGATTGAGACAAAAGAGAAAGAACAAGTAGAGAGAAGAGGAAGAGGGAAAGTAATGATGATGATACTGGCAGTAGAAAGAGGAATATTGATAATAGTCATTCACAACACGAGGACTCAGGTATAGATCATCAAATTACAAAGGATGTTTTACACATTATTGAAAGAAACCAAAAATGTAGCGGTGTTTGCAAGCAACTAGGTTCTCAAGTTACTAAAGCATTGCACTTAAGTAAAAATGTTAGGTACTCGTACTTTACTTGAGTAGTTCTATTCCAGGAAGAGTGGGTCATCCTCTAACTGTATGGTTGGCGGTATGATCCCCAGCTTCTCCAGTCCACATGTTGAAATGTGGACTGGAGCAAGATGTTGAAGCTCTACCTGCTCCTGGTGATGTCACTGGTGTGTGAATGTGTTTGTGTGTGCAAATGGGTGAATGGGAAATAGTGTGAAGTGCTTGGAGTGCACTTCAACATGTAAAGAAGTGATAAGTAACAAACCATTTACCATTTATACAATAAACTCCTCCACAGTGTACAAAATAGTTAAAATTATCTCACCCTCAACCAACTATATGCTACTATGAATGCATCAGTATAAAAAATGCATAAGGCCTATGATAAATAATAGTAGAACACCCTTTCACTACCTTTCCTCATTGTGATTACTTTTACTTTTGATTCTTTAGCTACAATTTGATAATTACAGTAACAGAATTTTACTTTGAATAAGCAATTAACTCCACCAAGGGCAGGGGTTATGTTTTTGCCAGTGTTTGTTTGTTAACAGCATAACTCAAAAAAGATTGAATGGATTTTGATGAACAAAAAACATTGTTGGAGAGGTAGGGTATTGGTGATGGAACAGCTGATTAAATGTTGGTGCATTTCATAATTTGGATATAGGAAACTTAAAATTAAAGATGGTTAAATCATTAACCATTGTGAGTGCTGGAAAAGCTGTGGACTGTATGTGAGCCCCCTTGTGGCCAAAATGTGTGGCTGTGCTGCTGAGCAGTTTAAGCACATACACAGCTGGGGAAAATCTACTCTATGCAGTAACAGCTGGGTGAGAAGGCAAAGATTTTGAGCCAGGTTCAAAGCTGTTAACATTTTCATCTGTAGGACTGGTATTAGTGTTCTGACTTTTTTTTCAGGCAGAGTAACTACTTAGATTGAGAATATGGGGTCAGTTTATCCACATAATGGCAATTTGTTCCATTTTCAGAAATGAGTGCTCTATTAGCTGGCAGCTACATCTCGCTCTGAGCACAGCAGTCATCTTGCTCTGAGCACAGCAGTCTGTAGGTGAGGATTCTGGTGTTCCAGCTGCATATTAGAGGTACGTTTCCAATGTCGGAACCTGTGCTTCCTTAAGAGTCACCTGGCATAACCTCACAGGTTGAAGCAGGTTGTCCTACTTTGTTTTTCTATTGTATTTTTGTCCTGTGTGGGTCTCCGTTTAGAGGAGGGAGGGGCTGCACTCCTCTCACACGCACTGACAGTTGAGCAGAGGACATGAGGGATCACTCCACAGTACAACAATCAGCCAGTAATGGAGACTGTAACAGCGGTTTATCAAACAGCTGTTGAACAAACTTGCCTGCAGTCCACTCACTGAAGGTCCCGTTTTACCTCTAAACCAGCAAGTGAATGTCTGTCATGTCTATTAGTTTTCTTGAATAACTTTCAAACTAATATCAGTGTCATTCCAAATGCCAGTAGTAGGGTTGTCAAGCAATCATATGATGAGGGTGAAACTATCATGGGAATATGGCTGTAATAGCATTATGGGGAAACTGAGTTGTCCTTGGTGAAGGTCTGTCTAGTTATTATATGTAATGAAACATTTTTGCATTGCTAACTGCACTTAAGTTGCTAAGTTGACTTAAGTGCTCAAGGATTTGAATACTTCCTACAAAACTGGAGACTGGGCACATGTCAGGTCCTCAGAGATGCTCTTCCAGCATCTAGGGATGAAAAAAATATATGAATTTTGAATTGAGAGAAGAGACAATACAAAGGTTTGCCAGCAAGTAAAGTTGTAAATATTGACGGTTTTACTTTTGGTGATTGCTGATGTTACCTAATCTTAAGTACACAAATGTTTGGAAAATGATTACGGATTCAAAAATTATTAGTATTACTCAGTGCAAGAGCAGCATCCACATGTTCCAGTGTTATCACTAGCAGGGCCATAGTTCAAAGGAAGAACGTAGTGATATAACAGAGGAGGGATCATTTCACACTCCCACAGACGGTTCCCCATCTCACACAATTTCTTACATTACAAAAGAATTCCATGGAAATTCCCATGGAGGTAATGATAGAGAAAGACAAAGAGAGAGGGAAAGAAAGAATGGGGGACAGAAAGAAAAGGTAAAAAATAAATAAACATGTTTGGGCTTATAGCCCAGAGAGAATCTTTCCTGGCAGTGTGCCTTCAGGAAATGAAAGACAATCTCACTTTAAACACAAGCAGAGGAATGTATCATTTATCTCTCTCCATTATGACAGGTCAAAGCTGTTATGAGCTAATAGTTGAGGTGGAGCTACATAGTAAATACTCTACTATACAATAAATGCACTCATGGAAATTACGGAACAGAAGATGCCTGCCCAATACTGCCTGTGGCAAACTGTATCTTTTACAAACATGAATACATCCATCTTCTAGAGCACCTTAATAGAAATTAAAGTCATAGCCAGTGTAGCATACATTGTTGGTGGGAAATCTCCAGCAACTCTCCTTTTGGCAGATGGCATTGACTAAAATTTTGGTTTTGAGGAAGTACATGAGTCTGAAAACAGCAGGTCCACCTGGGCTTAAAGTGGAAATGACTGCTAATTCAAATTAGGGGTGGGTGGTTATTCAGAAGTGAATCACTAAACACAGTGCCCTTGGCAATTAAACATTTTGCTCTGTTCATATACTGTTTTAATAAATATTTGCAAAATTGAGTAAAGTTGTGGTTACAATACATATGTTCTTCAGTAGTTTAGTTTACTTGCTTATGCTCTTATACTAATGTACTGTATTTTTGCAAATTGTACAGTGTGTTCACTGTATATATGCTCCTGTATCAGGACCTAATGTTACATTACATACACTGTTCTGGTGCTGTCACATATGTTCTGCCAAGTAAGAAGTGACTTAAAATACTGTGGCAACTACTGTACCCAGTAGATCTCCAGTAAAATGCAAAATGATGCATACAGTAAATCTTGCCCATTAATAAATGTACTGCACTTCAACCTCATGTTGTCCCACTACTGTCAGCGAAGGGTGACATCCAACACAATTACATCACTGAGCCAGTATCGCTTACTTGCTGTGGGTATGTTTCAACAAAACAGTGGGTTGCCAGAAATTTTCTCAGTATACAATAGTCTCATATTTTCAAGAGTCGGTAATAGTTCAAAGCTGTGTTTGTTATTGTGTCCTATTAAGGCCATGTTCAGACTGAATTTCACAGGTGTGAAAAAACGCAGCCCTCTCCATTCATTTATATGGAGGATTGCATTTACTGCAGCCGGTTACCAGCAACACAGGGGGATCTGGCAAAACAATACAGCCCCATGTGGCAAAAAAGTTGGTTCTGGTTCAAGTTTTGCCACAGTGGACGGTGACATCATCTGGCAAAGGTGCTGCGTTGGCCAATCATGTATGGGACACAGATGGGAAGAAGTCTGTTAGCATGAGCATTCACTGATATTCACTCTTGAATTTGGGCCACAGTTAAAGCACCATAACAACACACCATGTGTTTTCATTAGTTAGGGTGCTGGATGTTAAACAGTGTTTTTATCTATCAGTGCTGACATAGTGGTGGTAGAATTGGTGCTAAGGTAGAGTAGGCTACGTTAGCAGCATGGCTAATCAAATCACAACAGGAACTTGCCAGCTGCAAAAATGAATGAGGCCACTCATGTTGACTCGTCACAATGTGGTTGTATCATACACGCCTACTCCCCATGCAACCTGTACCATGAACCATTTATGCAACTAAAGATCCAGAAAATCTCTGCAGTAGTGGGGACCACTGTGCAGCAGCGATGTTGCTGGCCAGGAATAAATAAGGAGCACAGCCAAAGTTAGGTAAAGAAACTACTGTCTGTGTCTCATTTTTACACATACACACACACACACACACACACACACACACACACACACACACACACACACACACAATTTGAATCTTTGCAATTGCAGCTTTAAGTAAAGTTCATCTTTCAGGATTGTGTTGTTGCACCCATTCAAAAAGGAATGGCCACTAATTTAGTCTTTTCTGAAGCAAGAATTTTAGCCCATGTTACAAGCCTTTCAGTAGCCACGGAATAATCTCAAACAGTTCTCACTACCACTATAAAAATGGAACACTCAGAAAATCAAGTTACAAGTGATTGCATAATCGTTACCCTTTTCAATTTAACCCAGTTCCACATCAACCTGATGCTATTACCCAGACTGAGGTACTTTCAATTTTGTAACCATACCACATATGTCCACCTTTAATGCAGTAAATGGTCTGCTATTCATACAGATAAGAGGCCAGTGTAATCACTGTGTGTCCCAGCAGTCATGGAACATCTGCTGATATTCTGCTAGTACACAGTGAAGATGCCTGCCCCAGATTATCATGCTGTAAACAAACTGGTGAATGCCTCCCCCCCAGTGGACTGTCAGGAGTCTTTCATGTACTGGGTTTAGCATTACCATTTGTCAGCTACCAGACCAGGCTCACCGCTTTTCTCTTGATATACTGAGGAAATGTGTCTGGAACAAAATAATCAAAACACAACTCCTCACCAATCAGTATTATTTAACTATTAACATATTACAGTGGTAAGAAAAAGTAAGTGAACCATTTAGAATTACCAGATTTTCTACATGATTTGGTCACAAAATGTGATTCAATCTTCATCTAAGTCACAAATATACAATAACAATGTGCTTAAGCTAATACCACACAATCATGTTTGTATTAATTTCAGCCATTAAACATAACTCATAGAGCTGCTTCAGCTCAGCCTCATAGAGTGTCATAGTCCTAAAACACAAAAACATCATCCTGACAGTAAAGTATAGTGAAGGGAGCATCATGATTTGGGGCTACATTGCTGCCTCTGGAACTGGACTGCTTGCCATTGTGGAAGAGAAAATGAATTTATCCAACAGGATAATGTCAGGGCGGCTGTCTGCAATCTGAGACTCAGTAGAAGTTGAATTATACAGCAGGACAATGACCCTAAATCTCTATGACTGTATGACTGGACACAGCAATCACCCCAATGCAATAAACTGTAAATATAAACATTGTATATATCAGTCTGAAAGCTATTCTGCCATAATGTATATAGATGTACATATATTTATAAAAGCTGTCTCTCTTTTCCTCTCATTCCTTTCCTCTTTCTGATTGCACACATTTCCTATTTGAACGCACACAAATTATTTGCTTATTATTTATTCTTATTCTCATTTTTATTGCTCTACTTTTTATTTTTATTCTCATTGTTACTTTCTATTCCTGTTGCATTACAACACACTGAGAAACTTTCTGACCAAGAAAACCAGCCGTTTGGAGCGTCCCAGTCAGAGTCCAGACCCCGACCCAGCACAGAGCCGTTTACACCAGACATCCTGGGAATATGCCTGAGCTGAAATAGTTGGGTGATGAAGAATGGTCCAGAATTCCTCCTGAACATTATGCAGGTCTGATCCACAGCTACAGGAGGCACCCGTTTGAGTGTAATGCTACCAACAGAGCTTCAGTCAGCTGTTGAATCCAAGTGTTTATTTACTTTTTCCACCAGCACTTGGAATGTTTAAGAGCTGGGTTCAATAAAGATATGAAAAATTATAATTGTTTGTATGTTATTAGCTTAAGCACATTGTGTTTGTCTATACCTGTGACTTACAGTATTTTATGACCAGTTCCTATCGAAAACCAGGTAATTCCAAACGGTACCCTTACTTTTTCTAATCTGATGGTGCTTTTGAGTCTGCGCTCTGTTTGACTGGGGGAGCTATTAATCCAGCTGTTTTACAAACCAGTAAAATGTTTGTTTCTGGAAAACTGCTAATTGTAAGTGAGGAGGCACATTAAGTTGGTCTTTGATAACTGTGTCTGTTTTTGTCAGTGCAGACTTTAATTAAACTAAAGAAACATAACACTATAAATGGTGGATATAAATTAGTTGCCTGTTCCTACATGCACGAAATGTTCAAGGGCGATGAAATAACCACAGGGACTATGACTGCTGTACTGTTTTGTGGAACAAAATACATCCTGGAGTTTCGCAACAGCCCTAACAGCTTGCAGAAAACAAATATCTTTCCATGTCTGTCTGCTGCCAATATTTGCTTTAAACTAGTGAGCTCCAACACATGCACACACGCCCGCGCACACACACATATTGTATGTATTTCCGTCAGATAACACACCACTCCTCCTAGGAAATTGTTGCAATCGCAAATTCTTTGGTATTCTCATGTTTATTTCTTTTGTTTTCATTGGAATAAAGTGAAGAAGCAGGAAAAAGCCAAATCTGATACATTACACACAGGACTCCAGAAATGGACTGGACAGAATTATTGACAAAAGGTGTCAATAACTGTGGCCCATTTCTGGAATGTATCAGATTTGGCTTTTTCCTGCTTCTTTGTTTTATTCCAATGCAAACAAAAGAAATAAAAGTGAAGAAGCAGGAAAAAGCCAAATCTGATACATTACACACAGGACTCCAGAAATGGACTGGACAGAATTATTGACAAAAGGTGTCAATAACTGTGGCCCATTTCTGGAATGTATCAGATTTGGCTTTTTCCTGCTTCTTCACTTTATTCCAATGAAAACAAAAGAAATAAACATGAGAATACCAAAGAATTTGCGATTGCAACAATTTCCTAGGAGGAGTGGTGTGTTATCTGACAGAAATGCAGGAGTGCCAATATTTTTACAGTACAAAGTCTGTATAAAATCAAAGTTCAGCTTTTTGCACAATGCTGACCAAAAAGGCAAAGACAAACAGCGTATGCAGCTTAGGTAAAACGACGTGTGAGAACCAGAACAAAAATAACTAACGGAGATGTCTAGCCTGCATGAGGCAACAATACTAACTGAAAGATGCTGGTTTGCAGGAAACAGATACCTTAGCTGAGAAAGCCTCTATTTGCACAGCTCTTTGGAAACCCAATCTTTCATTGTTTACTCAAAGCCAGTGTTGCCTTTGATAGCTAAACCTCTGTGACCTAAAGGAAAGCAAAATATATGAAGTAACAGTGATATGTGATATGAAGGTGGAGCAATGTTTTGATGAGCATGTGCCTCTAATGTGTGCACCTTGTGTTTTACCAGCACATAACCTGTGGACACACAGACACACCGTGAGCATGAGGGTCATGTAATACTACCTGACTGAAGTGGGCAGTTAGCTCTTGGTTGACATAAAGCAATGTACCAATAAAACGAGGTTAAGAGGTTGGGAAGCCATTGTTAAAAAAATTTCAAAGCATAAAAAAGGCACTGCCTGTTTTTTTTATATATATATATATATACAAAGCATTTTTTACACCTGAGGGATGCACATGGCGTCTTCCACCTTCAAGGGTGTGGAAGTCCATGCCCCTGATTTCATTTAAAGAATGAAACCAAGGGCCTGTAGCAAGTTTAATTAATTCTAACTAACTTGGGGTTGTCTGGCTTCACTGAGCCTAACATTTGTCTTCTCAGGTAAGTGGTGTCACAGAGCTTGTTATCAACTGGCTCTGTTAAGTTTGGATTTTCCTCTTTTTACAAGTGTGTAATTAAAAGTGACATTGTCACAATCATAAATAAAGTACTTCATATTGAATAACCTACTAACCTCACTTTGTGGTAAAGACAGCAGTTTGTTGATTTGAACCAAACACTCAGATTATAAAAGAAAAGTTATAGCATTGCAGTGATTTTACAAATTTCTTGAAGAGGAAGAAGTCTTCTATGGTCCACTTGAGTCATTTTCTGCTGACAGCGCTTCATAGGAACATTAAGTTTGGGAGCCGTCTTATAAAGATCTAGCACAGATGTCTTGGAGCCCTGTGGCTGTGTGATCTTTCCAAAAACAGTGCTACTGTTAAACAGACTGAGGTTTTGGATCCCATTACTGTTTTAACAAAATCCAAATATTAAGGACATTTTGCAGAAAGAGAGAGGGGAAAAACCTAAATTAAAGAGACAGTGATTTGCAGAACCATGGATGTTAATTCCCTGATAAAAAGAAAAGAAAAACAACTCTGTTTTGGTGCCCAGATTTATGCCATCTGACATGTCTCTTTGTTTCCTCTGCCACAGAAAAAGCAGGACCAGAATTTAGGTTTAAGTCTCACCCTTGTGACCTTTGACATCTTGCCATTCTTGTGAAGGATTGAACGATCTTCAGTAAATCTGGCATGTATCCTCCTCACAGTGCAGTGGTCAAACAAGGAATGGAGCATTCTTGTGAATGTAGGAGTCAGGGAAACGGGACAGCCATGATGATTAAACTGTCTCTCCCACAGGCAGGACTTTGTCTGTGTGATGAGTTTTCTCACATGAAACACGTCTGGGTTGTGTAATTGTCTGGTAAGCAGTGAAAGTTGCTTGTTTGGCTGTCTCATTCCTCTGACCAATCTAATCTGGCATCCAACACAAGATAAATAGAGAACTATGTGCATTTACATTGATGCAGTGGAGAATCGTACAGCATATGCATTCGCTTCATTCAGGCTGCTGTAAAATCTGCTGGACAATCTGGAAGTACATAATAAAAAACAGATTAATGGAAAGTACGGCAATAAAACAGCGAGGTAGCACTACAGCCACACAGTCTTCATTCCACACCATGTGTTTTGTATTTTAGCCAGATAGCTATGAAACTAGGCCATGGATCATCCATGGCTTCCCGCTGCAAGTCTTCCTTTATCCCCCCCCCCCACACACACACACATAGAGCACCCTTTTACTTTAACCCCTAGAAGAGTGCATGCTGGGAGAAATTCTCCACAGTATGTTCTGACCTGGGAAAGCAGTGAGTAAGAGAAGCAGAAAAAAATGGGAAGGAAACAAAGAAGTGTGAAACAGCAAATACATTTTTTCTTATTTATGGTAAAAAAAAAAGTCTTAATTATACTTGTAAATTTGTTTTGCAGAACACACATGAAACTGAAAGAGATAGTTTGTAGATACCTTTCCAGTGACAAGCCAAATGAGAGAAAGTTCTGTAACAGGCAGATTTTATCAGTTTGTTCACACTTTGCCTTTCTTACGTTTGCTTTCATTTTAATAAGTAAATAAATCTGCTGCTATGTTGACTGTTACTTAACATGGATTTTGTATCACATATTGCTGCAAAAGTGCCACAGCTTCCTTTGCAATCAGAGGGCCATATCGTGCGAGCCCTGTGATGCCTGAGCCAAAGAAAAAATGCTCATTTACCACAATCAAGGTGCATTTGTAATGGACACAGTACTATCACATCAACAGACTGGTTTATTGAAGTAGCAGAATAACATGACCTGACACCCTTTAATTACAACTTATCAGGCTGTGCTTGAGATGAGTGATTCATCTTTTGACGGAGGAAGGGAAATGTTAAGAAACTGAGCACTGGATGCACTCAAAAGGAAATCAGCATGATGCTGTCTGTCACTTACTGAGATGATAAAAATGAAGCATTTCAACACAACTTTGCATTTAGATGTTTTAAACAAGTAAAACACAAAGATATGTTAAAATATAATAAAGGTTGTTTAAACTAACTCAACTTACTACATAGAAACTCCTTATTTATGAGTAAAAGTGGTTTCATCAGTGGCTGTGCAGCGTCATTTTATGGTAACACAACATGTTGTTTAATCAGAGTATAATGACAGTACACTCTGTCGAGACATTCATCCATACAACAAATGTACTCACGTTTCTCATCTCAACTGCAGCTTCCATCCATCTTTTACCTATACCGCTTATCCTAATGAGGAACCAATCCCAGCTGACACTGGGCGAGAGGCGGGGTACACCCGGACAGGTCGCTAGTCTATCACAGGGCTGACATGTAGACAAACAACCACACACACTCACACTCACACTCACTCCTACGGGAAATTTAGAGTCACCAGTCAACCTAAGCTGCATGTTTTTGGACTGGGGGGAGGAAGCTGGAGTACCTGGAGACAACCCAGGCAGGCACAGGGAGAACATTCAAACTCCACCCAGGAAAGCCCTGGGTTGGAGCGGGGCTCAAACTCGGCACCTTCTTGCTGTGAGGTGACAGCACTAACCACTGCATCACCATACTGCCCACAACAACAATATGTGATCTGCAATTTTTTTTCTTTCTTTTAGTTTTGAGATCATCATCTTACAAGCAGGATTGCAATCGTGTGTGCACAAAAGAAGGTCAACGAAGAAAAGAACCCCTCAGACCATTACCAAAATTATAAATTGTAAGATTTATCAAATGAAGCTACAAGCTAAAGGAGTAAAGCTGAAGTTTAATAATTCTACTTGATGTTTGAATGCACAATCAAACCTCAACAGAGCTGCAGACAATATGATGTCTTTGGTGATTTATACTGTCTCTTATTAATATGAGTTCATCAGCGCTACATAGTTGGTATTCAGTGTGGATGAGATAAGGCCAACAGGAGAGGCAAAAATTGCTCTGGAGTAATTTGCAACATGTTACTAAAAAAACTCAGCAATAAAAACATTGTAGAGTAGCTGGAGGAAAACCACCCAGATCTGATAAGATGTGAAGAGAGAGGGGTGTGGTGCGGGCTGAGATAAGTGGCACCTTCAGGTGCTGGATAACTGGCTAATTAGTAATATTTCAACAACAATGTGGGTGCATTCGAGCCCTCAAGCCTAAACTGTGTCAATAAATTGTAACTCAGTCAGGACGATGGGCAGGGACGCTGCACATAAGCGAAATGTCTGCACAGCCATTCAAGATGGAAAGATCACGCAGCCTTACACATGGGGTCAGACAGTGCATCTATTTGGACTGTGGAAAGGGAGAAGAGGTTTGAATGTGTGAAAGTAAGACATGGTTTTTCAGATGTAAAGTCTCAGTTATGATGCACTGCTGACAAACACTGGACATATACACACATTTTCCACTGAAATGAAGCATAAACATGACAGAAAACATTATGTATGTATGTTTTTAATATTCAAATGTTCAACGTAGGTGGGCAGATTACACATCTACACTGAGTAAAAACAGAAGTTCAGGAAACAATTATTTTTTTATATTTGTGGATTTAGTGTGGACAAATAACTGGATTTACACAGCTGACTTCACAATAGCAAAAAAGTTATAATGAACCAAATCCAGTCATTGCAAGTGACATGT
This sequence comes from Monopterus albus, assembly GCF_001952655.1. Taxonomy (NCBI): domain Eukaryota; kingdom Metazoa; phylum Chordata; class Actinopteri; order Synbranchiformes; family Synbranchidae; genus Monopterus; species Monopterus albus. The sequence goes on from NW_018127925.1 coordinate 2,162,786, forward strand.
TACTACAGTGATCAGTTATATATGCTGTGGTATACTGGGGTCTAACAATTGTGCCAGTGGCAGACATTCCCAACTTGAACTATGTCACATGGTCTTCATCAGAGACCAGAGTTTACTTAGGTTTTTGAAAATGGATTTGTTCAGAGGCAAGTTCAGGAGCTGTTACACGCATTTCAGAAGTGCTGTGAACAAAATCCTAACAGCCTCTGTGCTTGAATGGCAGGTGATCCATATTTATTGCAACTGAGCAAACTCCATCTGCTGATGAGGATTGTGCAACATGGCTGAAAACCCCAGAAAAAGCTTCCTGGCATTGTTTCATCAAGCTATTTTTTAAGGTCAGGAATGTATTTGCAGAAATGGTAATATGTTAGATGGACAACATAAACAGCACAAAGCATATATGATGTCCATGGTTTTCCAGTCCCCGCTATAAAGATAGAAAACCATCTAGAATCTATGTTATCTAACCTTTATATGTAAGACTCAGGGTGTAACAGACATCATACAGTTTTGTGTATTGTGAGATAGTACAACATTTTTACCTTGAACACTGTATGGCCCTGTGTGGCTTTGTTTTATTAAAAAGATGTGAAAGAAAGAGAATTGATCTAAAATTGCAATGGTTTAATGAACTACTTATTGTGTCTGAGCAAAAAAAGTAAAGCTGCATTATTCTTTGGAAAGTAGTGAACCATTTCAACCAAACCTTATTGCTACAATGAGGAAATGGTTCACTACTTTCCAAAGAATAATGCAGCTTTATTCTTTGGAAAGCAGTGAACCATTTCAACCAAACTTTATTGCTACAACGAGGAAAAAATGTCCCACTGAGAAATAATTTATCATTTGCAGGAAATATTTTGCTGATCCTTTGGTCCTTGAGGTCTGTATATTTTATAAAATACCTGGTAATCAATCTTAAAATACGTTTTTTTTTTGTTTTGTTTTTTTTTGGAGAAACTGGTCCTACAAATTCTCAAGGCACTATTAAATTACAAAAGGTATAGAGAGAACAACATAAACACCATGATACATTAAGGTCACCAGGTCTTCATTTGTCAAAGTTGGCCATCTGCCACGTTGACACCTAAGTTGAGTACAGTATGTAGCCAAGCAGTGTCTTTTCTCTTGGCCTCCTGCTCCATCTGTCACTTTCAGAACACAGAGCAGAAAATCTTCACAGAGGCCTCACTCACATTTTTTCAAGTCTTTCCTGAATGTGATCATGAAAGAAGATCCCTGCAATAAAATAAGATCTGAAATTAGGCAAGAAGACACAGCTGGGCCTGAACGAGCAAAGCTGAAATTAAAACTAGTTTTAAAGAACAGCTCAGCTGTTCCTAAGTCAGCACAAACCATCCTACATCATCCACGTCTGTGCGAGTGAGAACTGGCCTCTGTATGTGGAACGTTAAAACTTACTTGGAGTTTGTTCTATGTCTGTGGAAAAGTGCAATGTAAAATGACAGGAAAGAGTTTGAGAGCTGACAAAGTTACATCTTGTCGCTGAAAACAGAAAAAGATAACAGTGTTTAGGACAGAAACAGATAAGCAACCATTTTACCACTTTGTTGTCAACATCTCAGTTGCTGAAAATTGTGCTTGTTTATGTAATTGGACTGTTTTTCTTTAATATTAATGTAAAAATCATTTTTGTGAGGCTTTTTTTTCTTTTTGTCTTGTCTTTATTTTACCTTTGCAGGCCACAGATTTTCTACACAACTAGCTCTACACTGACCCAAAAGAGTTGATCACTCTGAGCTGACATTTCTTTATCGTGAGTAACTGGTGTTAATTTGAAAGGCGAATCCAAAGTGATGACAGTGCTGCACGTTCCTACAGGCCTGGCTTTTGTAGATGGAGCTCAGTATAGAGGAGAGTTGCTGTGGAGAGGCAGGAGGGAGGCAGAGACAGAGAGCACTCATGACACTAACACTAAACACTAAGGCACAACCAAGGAGTCACTTACTTTTAGTTACACTGAGAACACTGCATTCACTCACTGCAGAGCTTACTTCTTCATCCTGCCTAATGATACAGTTTCATTTCCTTCTGTGCCTTGTTGAACAAAAGACACACCTTTATGTTAGCAAGTGGTTTGATTTATGTGTTTGTGTGTATGTGTGTGACTCCACCCGTCAAATTGCACAACTGATATTCGGTGATGTTTAGTAGCTCCAGGTGAAACACCTAAAAAACACATTTCTGTTTATGTTGACTTTTTTTTTTACTTGCAACAAACATGTATTACTGCCATTGTTTTAACCCCTTGCATTCACATTCACATGGCCCTAATTTGGCACATCTACAAGGACATAGTGGCATTTTTGGCACCTTGCAGGAGTGTCATTTTTTCCTTTGATTAATTAAGCTGTGTGCAGGCTTGAACTAGTTTTATTCCCAGCAATGCTCACCGCATCCCCTGAGGTCTCAATATAAAAATTTCACTCTATGATTGTTCACACACACAAAAAAATCGTAATAATGCTCTGATTTTGTCTACATTCTGATTATTTTACTAGAATTAGAAACTAAAAGCTACAGCAAAACCTGTGTCCTACATTCTTTATTGTACCCTAGAGCATTACGTGTCCAAATTCAGAAGCACATCCCAAACCTTAAAGCAAAAGTAGCAATAGTTCGGAAAATATGCTTGTCTGCTTTCTGGTGGAAATGTTGTATAAATGGAAAAGTTTAAAGATCAAGTTTGCAGTTTTACAGGTAGTTATGTACGGGACTACTTCTTGGCTAGAACCAGTAATGTTCTGGAACCTCTACTGGTGTCATATGCAATACAAACTGCACAGCCCTGTGAGGTAAATTAGTGATTTGTGATGAATAAAACTAAAGCTGACTTGATTTGTCTACAAGCTACAGTAGATGGAGCCAAGAAATAGCCTGGTAGAAACTCTTCCACTTGACTTAAGTTAATTAGTGAGCTCTGAAAGTGCTGGTTGTGGGACAGATTTAAGCAGCTTTTGCCATAAGCTGCTATAGCTATAAGACAAGCTAACTTAACAAGTGTAACCGGAGTTTTGGCAGCTTTTATAGCTGAACACAATCAAAGAGAACGAGAAAGAGAATGGGCTCTACCTCTGTCATGGCATCATCAATCTGTTTCAGCTCTTCATAGTGGTCACGAGAGTCTCTCAAAGGCTGAACCATGATTTCTTCAATCTGAGGGAAAAGCTGGTGGAAAACACCATGTGTGAACATTAATTATTGATCAGGCAGAGTGTGTTAGACACACATCCATAAAGACTTAGTTCTACCTTCATGACAGTCTCAAACATTGGGATGAGGACAAACTTGATGAATCCAATTTGAGCTGTGGGTTTGGTGACTTTGTCTCTGTCCATGAAGGGAGCCACTGGGAGACCCTCAGACTTCTCCCTGTCACTCTGGAAAGCATGCACATGGAGATGTTATTTGTTGATCCAGTCTTTTCTTCAAGCTGACATCCCTAGGTCATGGATTCTGCTTTGATTTGTGGTCACCTGCATGAAGTACTCCTCCAACAGACAGTCCACCCACGGCTCGGCTACTTCAGTGGGCCTCACCTCGTTGGAAATATCACAGCACTTGATCAAAACCATTTTTAGCTGAATACACAAACATACAATGTACAAAGACAAAGAGGCCTATTCATTATTACAATAACACACACAGGTCTGTCTTACTACTCTATGACTGTGACCACCATTTACATTAATACAATCCATTTGTCTTCTGCCCATTACAGCACACTCAGTGGACAAAGGCCTGCTTGTGCTGAAGTGGAATCATCGGTGTACAGTATAGTTAACAGCTGAAAATCAGGCACAATGTAAGACAGAATGTAAACATACACATTTCACATGCTCTTCATTGGTGAAGTCAAAGTTGTCCAATTTCTGCTTAAAGGCATCTAGGATTTCTCCGTGTTTGGCCATGTCAGTGGCCAGAATGAGGGTGATAACTGCCTGAAAATAGAACAGCAAAACACAAGCATGCATTAGGTTGTGCATTGTGCATGATAATCTTCAGATTATGTCTTTGTAATACTGTGTTTGTCATTAATAAATCCCTAGAATAATTTACTTAAATGCTATACTGCTCACTACTTAGGGTTTTAACTGCACATGTCACCTGTCTGATGTGTTTGAACGCCTCAGGATCCACATTTGCAAAGATGTTGCACTCGGGAAGCGAAAGGATCTGGAAGGCCACAGCGCAGTGATGGTTCTCCAGTGGAGATATATCGTTGTAACGCACTGCCAGCTCTGTGCGGGCATTGATTTGGTACCTGATAGTTGGGTGACAAATGATGCATGGTGGATGGTGGTATTTTCTCATGAAGAGAAAGGTCTTTGCCTGCCCCAAACTTTGAACAAAAACATGATAATCTGAACCGGCATGTTGTCATACCAGAACTCTCTCCATGCTTAACTAGTTTCACAGTTCACTGACAACAGTGTTGTGCAAAGGATGTCAAAACATACTGGGGGTCAATGGGCATCTGCACTGCTCTATCTGTCACCACCCTTACAGACGGAATAATGGGTCTTACGTGTTGTCGTAGCCGGGGTGGTCCAGGTCATGACACACTGCAGCTGTCATTAAAATGCCCATATCTGCGAGAGTCAGCTTTTCCTGGACAACCATGTAAATGAAAGCCGTTAATAAATATCTAGAAATTCATTGGCTGGTAGCAAAGACAGGTGATTCTATCTTGAAATGTGGTATAGAATTTAACCTAATCTGTCAATTATTTTGTTAAAGTGCATCTTAAATGAAGGGTATTCAACTGAATGGTATCCTTGGTGTGCATGAGCGCACACCTACAGACAAACATGGACGTTACCTGTAGACTGCAGAGGTGAATCATGCCGTACATCATCTGGCTAACGCAGAAGCAGTGCCGAAAGTTGTGGAAAGGATTGTTACGGTAGTTCTCCTGGATTGCCAGCTAGAAGAATTATTTATTTAGTGCACCAGCTGCAGAATCTTACTGTAGATCAGAAGAATTACCAACAATATACCATTTAATAATTATTGGTGTCAGAACACCAATACTCCTCTTAGCAACACCTTTGCTTTTACATATAAGCTTGTTTGAATTCCGGACCATGTGCATGGTAGTATACAGTGTATTCATGTGCTCAGTTCAGTGGTTCTGTAGTGCTCTAACTTTACCAGCCAGCGTTTCAGCGTGATGGGGTTCATGTCAAATTCCTTTACCAGCCCCAGGTCATGGTACATGTACTCCAGACAGCTCAGCATCTGCAGCATCAATGAAATAGAGCAGCAAGTCAGACACCGGTCACCTGGATAACAGGGAATGGAAATGGGTGATATCAACAAACCTCATTGTGTTCCCAGTGCCAGACGTCAAATGTTGGCTTCTTCAGTGCCTCAACGGTCTCCTGAGACAGTGTGTACTATATGTGCCACATAAATAAAGTCATCAGAACAACAAAAAAAAGTAGCAGCTTTGTTAGCTTTGACTTTATTTGATAGCAAAGAAATGATCCATCACAGTGGACATACTTTTGGGTAGTTTGGAACATCTCGTCTAGGGGTGACTTTTTTCCCATCGTCTGAGAAGTTGTATTTGCACAAACAGTTTACTCTGAGGTTAGAAGGGTAAATAAATATAAATAAATTAAAAACAAATAGAAATAAATAAATATTTTTATTAAATTTGTTTTCTTTGGATGGGGTATTAGAAGGAGTCTTGCTTTCACCTGCCACTGCCTCTTGAAGCTATCTCTTCTCGCAACTTCTTCAGATCATTTTTACATTTCTCAATCTCCACCACTTTCAAACCCTCCACTGAAACAACATGACAAGTAATGAATCGCTTTAGAAATGCATTTCCACTGGAGTGATTTCATTTGATACTGATATCACAGGTTATCGTGTATTAAAATAAGATTTTCCTTCAGAAACCCTGTGTAAAATGTGCCACGCACATTCCACTTTCTTCTCCAGCACGGCTAGCCTGCTGGTGATTTCAGTCTTCAGTTCATTGATACGAAAGGCCCTGTGAGAGACGAGCAAATCATAAGATTAGAGGATGATGTACTTCACAAAATTCATTGGTCATAATGCTAAAATAAAACTGGAATCAAGCCCTGCAAAACAAATGATAAAGGTGAAAGAAGAACTTGTCTGACTTAACTTACCTCCATGGGTTGCATCATGTATAAATACTGAAATGCCCAGTTATCAGGTATGTGTGTGAGGTATGTGTTAGACTGGGGAAGGACAGGTTTCAGCCAAAACACAACATAAATATCCGAAACATTACCTGCCGAACTGCTCAGCCACCTGCGTCAACACAATCTGAAACATGTCCTCCTTCTCTGCAGACATAAATACACTACTGGTCAGTCAGTTTGAACAACAATCACATTGTCAAGCTTTATATTTTCAACTCCTCACTGCTTTCTCATTGTGTGTTCTCACTAGATGTGTTGTTATATGACTTTATGTGTTTGTGAGTGATGAGAAAAAGGAAAATCAGCTTGCTGTTGACACTTTACCTCCAAGTCGATCAGTAGACACAGGGACAACTTTGTACAAAGAGCTGTGAGAAAAACAGGCTGACTGCAATTATGAATGTAATCACAATTTGGCTTGGCATTTTGTACAGTGCTTTTTGACAAAGATTTCAACCCCCCAGCCTATACGACCTATATGGTTGTTTGTCCCTCTCTCACACACCCCATGAGGGTGTCTCATTAAATAAAGCTCCTATGGTAGTGGGAAGAATCGCAACAATTTCGCCAACATTAACAACAACGTACGGCACACTACCAAGGTTTACAGACCTTTGTCATGATGGAAACAGCCATAAAAATGATGGCTAGCTAGCATGCTACATAGAGGCAAGCTAGTGGAACTCTTGGAAACAGCCATAACATTTTGCCCCACACACCACTTGGTTAGGTTTAGGCACAGAAACTATTTGGTTACAAAAAAAAATTGTTCTATTAAGGAACAAAGACACAAGTCCCAGCTCTCCTGAGAGGAAGTCCTATGCTTTGTGTACCTAGCCATCCAACCCAGCCTCCTGCTAATGTGCTAATACATCATGCTACTTTCTGCTTTCTTAGTGTCATAATCAATATGGTCGCTAGACCAAACATGTAACAGTTTGTTGTAATAACCTGCTGGCACAAACAATGTATACTGTCATATTTTACGTGAGGACGGCCTCAAAGAGTTACAGTCAAATGTGTTGTTTACAAAACTCTATAAAGAGATGACCAAACAATCTCACAACATGTTTGATTTAGTAGCGGATATGTAGATACTGTTGAAAGCGCCAGCTATTAAATGGACATTGTGGGTAGGACTTTCCTGGTGTCAAAGTATCAATCTCAGCTTATAAAGAGTGTTTAAAAGCAAAAGCAACACTAAAACAGGGAAGCCATTTTGAAGAAATATAATGATGTCATTGAGATATAATAATAACAATAATAATGTCTGTATTATACTTTGGAGAATTGGTGGGCATGGTGGGATCTATAGAAACCAGGGCACCTTCTGGGTCCATCATCTTTATGGCAGTGCTCCTGCAGTGAGACAATAAGAAAAAAATGAAAAAAACAAAACAACAAAGTATACTACGTTGTATTCAGTTGTATTAACACTCCTTAACCTTACATACTGTTTTTTTTGAACAAAAGGTTTTCTTAAAGAAATAGAAAATTACATTTATGTTATGAAATTTACAATAAAATTTTTTATTTTAAGTAAACATTGCTATTTATAATGTGTACATTTTTGGCATTGGAAAGTTATATTTTATTGTTTCACAGAAAGCACAATGTGCATTGTAATCTGTATCTTTAATGGCAGTCAGCAGTGATACATACATCAAAATGCACCATTTCCAGTGAAAACCTATGCAGTCCACTTCAGGTTGCAGAGTGAAAGTCTGCAGATATATCTATATATACCTAAGCAATAAACTTTATTAATTATATACATGAACATATAAAAATCCCTCCCATAAGACATATCATCAAGACTATGCCTTTCAAAACATATCTATAAAAAATATAATATGTCAAGTGAAAAAAACGAAAAAATGCTTCTGAATCAATCACAAATGCAAAATGTTCTAAACAGACATATAGCAACACATCAGTCCTAGGACTATACCTTCGGAAGTATATTCCTAAAATACAAATATGTCAGAATTACCTGTACAGATCTGAGAAGCTCATTCAAAAGACATAAGCTGAGTATATTTGGCATGATATAGATGTTTATTTCTTAAAGAACCAACACTGACAATACAAGCGAAACAGCCAAACAGAAGTGAAAGGAGATTAAATCTTGCATCTGTCGGGCATTGCTGCCTGTTGTGATTATTGCAGTATGTATTCCTGAGCCACTCCACTTGTTATTTGCATCTTTAATTATTATGGTTCACAATGACTGCATGATAACCTTGCTGTGTTGAATACTATTTTTTGGCCAGCTTTATGCAATAGTTCTACATTTTTAACAAGCAAACAAATAAACAAACAAGAAAACAAAACAACAAACCTGGGAATGTTGGACGAGGAACACAGAAGCTCCTTGATATCGCATGGACTGCAGTGTTGACTGAACACCACCTGTGACATACACACACCTCTTTTATACAAGTTTAACTCAGATATGGAAATGAGAGCATGAGTTTACAGATGTATATTGAATTCATTGGTTATTGGGAATAAAATCACAGTAGTAGTATTGTTTATCATCATGTTACATTTTTATGAGAAAATCTCTTCTACTGCCCAACAAATTTAGAACAGTGCAACCTGACCATACAGCTTTCAAAGGCATACCTGCACACAAATAACTGCTGTGGTTTTGATATAAGGCTTTAGTGTTCTAGAAAGGTCATCAGATTTCATGTGCTTTTTTAGACATCAGTCCCACGGGAATGCAAAGTGAGGGCTGGTTCGTTGTATGGTCGAATAAGGTCAAGCCAGAGAGACCAGTGAGGGAACAATGTGAAAGAAAAGGACAGCTGGAGTGTGAGATAGCAACATTATCCACGCCTGTCATGTGAAAACAAACCAGCCTGGTTTACAGGGCCCAGTACATAGCATGACTTGTACAAAGTGTGCAAAAATCTGCCTATAGCAGAGTGGGTGCATATAGCCTGAGCAAAAACTGTGATCCTACAGCGTGAATCAAGGAGGTGTAGCAGACAAACATTCAGCCTCAGGCCATGGGCCCGGGGGGGATCGTGCCAGCGCTCTACTTGAAGCACTGCACCACCACATCAGCAGGTGTTTTGTATAGCTGCATCTCAGTACAGTATATCTGGAGCGCTGAAACATGACTCTCAAGCCTTAAGCCTTTTGTCATGAATGTTTAAAAGATCACGAAGCTGTTGTTATGATTAGAAGCTAATAGCTTTGTGATTTTATCTGTTGATTGACACATAATCCATAGGCAGACATAGCTCTTATTAATATATAAGAAACAATTAATCTTTTAAACTGTGTATACAGTATATTATTACAGATAGTTAGAATTTTTATAGTCACATCACTGCCATATGAAATTTATCCACTAGCCTACATCTTCATATTTACTAACACAAATGTTTTACATTTTCTATGAAATTAGCCCATCTTACATATCTTATGTTACATTTCTGATAGAATAAGGAGACTGAACATCATTTTAACAATATAAATTAAAAAACAAATAGAAAGAGAGAGACATTTCCACTTGAATGGGACATACCTTTTGCACCTTCCCATCCACATCAAGGTAAATGGCTCTTGGGGCATAGGAGGAGGAGCTGGAGCCCATGTTGACCTCCCTCTCCTCTCATACACACCTGCACAGATTCTGGCTTGGAGCCCTGACTGACAAACCTGAAAAGCCACCAAACAGGATCGATTTGTATGGATCCAGTAGGTAAACAAATAAGGGGAGAGCACACATTGGTTCACTACATTCATGCAGATACAGAAAAGTGTAATGCTTAATAAAAAGTAAGAAGATAAAAAAACATCAGTGATTGAAGCAAAATGTTGCCAGTCTCAAGTTAAAAGCTAACAATAAATAGAGGAATACAAAAGCAAAGCATTACCATGAAAAACATTTAGAAAATGATGAATAAGCCAATAATTTACACATATGATTTTCTGTAATTCACAGTCACTCTTTATAAGCAATCAAATAAAAAAAAGTAGTAGTAAAAGAATATACAGTCAAGCACAGCACATCTGGAAAACTCACAGACTCAGCAATGGGGAGATGTGGAGGATGGAAGTAATGTCCCAGATGCTGAGGATGCAGTGGACTCACATGCAGACACACTCAGAAAGACACAAACGCACATACGCAAAGGGAAAGAAACAGAGGCTGTGAGTGATGGAGACGGTGAAGAAGGATATGTGTGAGGGAGGTAGGAAGGGGCAGGGAGTACTACGAATATAACTGGCACTCTTACTGGTTGCCAGGGGTCGTTACTATGGAGAAAAAAAATAACACTCATGTCTTAAGTGGTGCACAGCTTTTACCTGTGCTGATCAAAAACCTTTTATCTACACGGGCTGATTCACTGTGAAATTTACAATAAAAATTTCAATAAAATATAAAGTAATATCTGAAATAAAAGTGTGTGTCCTCTGTGGGAATTGTGGACAGACATTGTAGAACACATTTTGAAGCAATAGATAATTTGAATCATAAGCTATGAAAATATATATTAAATATTTGGAATGAAATACTGTTAATAAATATGTATAGTATTACTATCAACAGAAAGGAGTGTGCACTGTGCAGAACATGTGGTGAAACATTTTGGAGTAGTTTAATCCATTGCTCACATTACTTGAAAATTATTGAACAAATGTCTAATATTTCTGTTAAAAATTAATCATAAAGTACTAATAAAAAAGTTCCTTATACTATTTAGTATTTACTCACATGTAAAATGGGTAATTTTATTCATATAAATCGTGATGCAAGCTAAGCTACTGGTCTTGAAAATCAGATAATTTAACATTTCAGTTGGACAGGAATTTACAGATGGTCTTTAATTTAGTACCCTCAAGTGCAAGGTAGGTGAGGTCCTGTTGTCCTTTGCACTGAACAACGTTCTGCTGCACCGGAAGGTCTCTTAAGCCAAATGTCTGTTGAATATCCAACTTCAAACCAATTTCTCCTCAGTACAGTAAGAGGTCTATGGCGTGGATGAATAAGATAATCCAGAGCTGACAGACTGACAGACATTAGAGGCAAATCATTGCTGGTTTTAGATTCTCCATGGGGAATGTCAAAAGTACTGTTGAAGTAAAAAATAAATAAAATAAAAAAATGGTAGGCCTTATCCTTTAAGCAAATCAGGAATATAACATACTATTAAGTAAATATTAGATGTTAAAGTAAATAAGAATTTGGGGCAAAATACAACAAGGTTTTAAGTAAAAAGTATCAATCAGGCAGGACAACATCTAATTTCTTTCTTCTGCCAAGAGCTGGTAGGACATTAACCACAAAACCTCCTCTCCTCTTCTTCAGTTCATTGATGTATATTGAGCCCAAAGCCAGTGCTCTGCTAAGGGTACCTAGTTATGGGCAACTGTCAGGTCATGGCCGAGAAACTGAACATTTCAATCAACAGGCTGGTGTGAACAGCTACAGCAGTGAGAAGGCTTGACCAGGCAGGAAGAAGAGGTAATTCATTAGAGGTGGAGAGCATCATACATAACCTCTATTCACACCTACTTGCAGATACATGCACATATACACACACATTGCATGCACACCGATGTGATGATGCTCTCCAGAGTCTAATTACTGCCTGGGCTTCCAAGCTCCCATGCAGCATTGGAAGCGAGGTGGAACATGATGGAACAGACTGTATGACTAATGCACAAAGTGTGAGATCAAAATGGATTAAAAGAAATTTCCAAGCTTAATAAAAATGGCCCACTTTCATTATCTCAGGATTTTTCATCTTCCACCTGTACACATGTGTTTGTGCATTTCCCGTGATGCTGTGTGTGTATTCAAGAGTCCGGGTTCCGTGGAATAAACAATGATTCAAATAGAACAAAGGCAGCAAAGCCCAGATCAAAACAGGCAGATCGGACTTGCTTATGTAACCGCACAACTCATTGCACCTTCATGACGGAAGATACAGTTCAGGATAAAAGCAAATAACAACAATCATGCAGATTTTCATGACAAAAGATGCCCAGCTGGACATCTGAAGGGAGCACATTATCCTGATACTAGAGATGGAACAAACCGTCTTGTGTGTGTGTGTGTGTGTGTGAATGAACTGACACATGCTTATAAGCTAGCTCACAAATAAATACAGCAAATATTGTACTTTTTACTCCACTACATGTACAGTATTTTATAACTTTAGTTACTTTTCAGAACCAGATTAACACAAAAATATAGCATCATTATAAGACCTCATTGATCTGTGGTGGAAAATTCAAAAGCAGTAATTCAAATTAAATGCATATAAGCTGGTTAAAACCAACTCCCCCTTTACCAGTTGCAACATTAAATGTGATGTACACAATAATGCATCAGTAATTATAATCCAATAATATGAGATACAGGAATGTGAAATGTGACATTCTGCATAATGAGTACTTTTACTTTTCATACTTTAATTATGTTTTGATGCTAATACTTTTGTACTTTTGCCTAAGTAACATTTTGAGTATCCTGAGTATCCAGGAAAAAGAAAACCCCACACAATCTAAAAGACTCCTGCGCCCTGTGCCCCATCCGTAATGTTCCCTTGTAGTCTTCATTTTGTCAGGACTGTAACAGAAAGGTTCATTTTGAGCTGTAATTTTCTAAGCCTTAGTGGTAGTGTTCTCCTAAACCCTATTCAACAGTAAATGTTTAGAATAGGTTGTACACCACCATTTATATTTACACTACCATTATATTTATTAAGAGGATATTTGAAAGCATATAACACAAGCTAGATAGCCAACTGCTATTGCCCAGCCGAGTTTAGCCAAGTCCAGAACCGATTGTCGAGACAGTGTGCTGTGCATTTTAACAAACAGCAGATGATGCAAATAGACTACATTTAGCTGGCATGGACTCATGCAAAATTGACCTGACTATAAAAAGTACATTGCAATTAGGTTGCATGTTTAACACTCTTAAGTACATAAACTTGTCTTCAGCAAAAGCAAGGTTACCTGGCTGGGCTACAGACGTTACACCCCCATCTACAACAGGTGTAGCAACGTCCTGTTGTGAGATGCTATGACATTACACCATTTAGTTGTAAGTACAGTAATGTTACCTCAGTTTCAGTGCGGTGCACCTTAGGGTGTCTTCACATATGAAGATGTAGTCTAGGTTTTCTTCAGACACTTATGTTTGAAGTGGGCCCACATGTCAACCCGTTTTCCCTTCCAAACCCTACTGTTACTACATATTCCCTTTCTATCACTGTAACTTGTCCCAGCTCCCGCAACCACAGCATTATAGTGCCACAGTAGTTAGATCTATGGTGGCGCATTCACGGGCACGCTGCTTGTCTGTGGAGTCACCAGGCAGATGAATCAGGTGTGCAGGAAGAGATGTGTGCAGCGGTGCAGCAGCAGAAAGAAGGGCACTTGGATTAGGCAAGCAGGCCATGTAATCTTAGCTCTTCATTTTTATCAATGAAAATATATAGAGATTTACTTAAAGGTTTTACAACTCTATTTTATTTCTCAATCTTTGGTCATCTTATCAACTGCTGGAATGGAAATTTTGCCATTTTGTTTTATGACCATTTGCTAGGGGAAACTGTCAGAGAATCCACATCATTTTAAGGAAACTCAGAGCATCCTTTAATCTTTTTATTCTTCTAATAGTTTTTATTCCATAGTTTCTGCCAGTGCAGTACTAAGAATAACACACAGGATGAAATAAACCACTAAGTAATTATAACTCTTACACATGGACAGATTGCCATAGAGCCTGCTGTAAACCCATTCCAGGAACAGCTTGCCCCTAATCAAAAGGGTCTGTTTATAGCAAATCAAATGTAGGCTGCCGTACATGATTGTATGGCCTGCAGAAATAGAAGATTTACTATAAATATGAACTAATTGACCTCACAGAATAGTCTCCTCTCATTTTGTGGGTCTGAGTGCAGCTTGATCCTCAGTGACATACTAAAGCCAAGTAAGTCGAGAGTAAGAGGCACCTTGATTAGACAACCGGCTGCTTATGGATGTTGACTTCAAGTAAAGCTAACAGCAGCAACACATCCAAACCAAAAAAAGAGAAAAGAAACTTTCATAACACACCCAAAAATGTCATTAAAAAACAAAACGGTGTATGAAAAGTGTTAAAGCTAGAATATATATTTATATTTTTAATAGAATCCAATAAATCTCAGTGGAGATGGTTTCTGAAAGTGTTTAAAGAAATGTGTGGGTGACACCTAATGGACTAGGAAGAAATTACATTTATAGTCATAAAAGGCAAATCACATTCAGTTCCCTCAGAAAAGTAGGTAAAAGGGAGGATTTATGTCATCATTAACTTACATATGTACAGGCACTTATGAAAAGATCCCAGCAAAATTCACAATTCAACAAGAAGCAAAAATATATACCAGGACCTGAAGTTCACTACTGTCTCAATATCATATACATACTACATGCTGGTGGACTGGCTATACTTGTTCATCTTACAGGATATCATCAAAAGAAACTGTTGAAATACCATCATAAAGACATAGATGATACATAATGGAACACAAAGAGTTAGCTGAAAGTGAACCAGCCTTTTATCCTAGTGCATCATATCCATTGTCCTTGTGTCAAGATGCAGTAGAAAACCAATAAAATATACGTGCAGACATCTGAGCATTAGTCATTGTTGCTATGGAACCTGATCGCTGGGACCTGGACACTCTGCCTCTACAGGCAGGTGGCTGGTTGAGATGCCTACTGGAGGACGGACCTTTCTTATCGGGCTGAAACTGCGTGGAGACGAGCTGGGTGAATGAGCAGGTGAGCAGACAGGGCGTAGGGGAGGACCTGGAGTGGGCTGTTGGAGAGTTTGCGCTAGCGGCGAGGGGCTGCGGGGGTACCTGCGAGGGGCAGACCAGATGGGCCGCTCAGTTTTGTTGGAGGAAGGAGGAAGAACTGGAACATAGGTGGCAGGGATACTTATTTCTGATTGGCTGACAGCATTGCCAGAACATTCCTCCAGACGCTCCAGAGTCTCCTGGAACAAAATTTAACGTGAGAATCATTGTCAGCTGTGGTGTTTCATGTGTGATTCTCATTTTAATGAAGCCATAATTTGTACCAAAACAACAACTGGCTATGTTGGTCCGTCTCCCAGTCAACCACTTCTGTGAAATGTCTCAACAACTAATTGATCAAAAAATTTGTATAGACATTCCAGAGGATGAATCTTAATCATTTCAATGATCCCTTGACTTTTCCAGTCACCATAAGGTTCATATTTGTCATTTTTAGTGAAAGGTCTCAACAACCTTTTGTTGTATTGCGACAAAATTTGGCAGATACTGTACATTCATGCACCCCTGATGATTACTTACCTTTTTCTTTAGCGTAATCCTCAGTGTTTTGCAATGCTTAAAAACTAATGATATTCTCACTGTCAGACTAAGCTGTGGTTTGTTCTGAGTGCTAATTAGGAACTACTGTGCCTAAGCATGTGTTTTTCATTGTTGTAAAGCTGTCAGTGACTCATGCAGATGGTGGAGGGGTGCACAAACTGTTACAAAAACAGCCACTTACATCTTCATTGAGAACATAAAGAGGCATGGGACTCCTTCGACCAAGTGTGGTTGGTTTGGGTACAACATCAACTGTAAATAAACATACTTATTTTAGAACTGGTTAGCATTCTGCTGACTAGTTAAACAGTCAAAGTATTTTATATGTATATGTCAACAGCTAATTCCACCATAAAAATGTGTAAAAGAACATGTGTACACTGAACACATTTTATGAAGACACTGTTTAGGAAGCAATGAAAATGTTGCTCACCATCATGGCCATTTTCACTCTGCTCTACATAGACAGGAGCTCTTTGGGGGACAGGTCGATGTTTCTTTCTACAGCAAGGAGAAAAAAAACACACACACACATCCAAACTCCCAAACTTTTCCCCAAAACTCTGGCTTACACAAGCTACAGGTCAAAGTGTAATTTTCCAGTAAATATTATGCACAATATTAGTGGAGTGACACTGTTGAACTAAGTGAGATTCTGGTCACATCTTTGAGTAGAGGGAGAGAAGGAGACAGACAAGAGGGAAAGAAGAAAGAGAACAAACACAGCTCTTACTTGGACGGTTTCCAGCAGGCACACACGGTGACCAGTGTGATGAGGAGGAATATGCCCCCAGTGGACAGGATGATGTATAGCGAGCTCCTTCCTAAACCAGAGTGGTGCAGAGAGGTAGTCAGGGACACAAAGAGAGAGAGAGAGAGAGAGAGAGAGACACTTGTGTCAGGGACAGCAGGGCAATGCACTTTCTCTCTCACTGAACCACTGGCTTGTACCTTTACTGTGATTTACATGTATACAGTATAACATGCTAAACTTTCTTGTTTTTATCTTTGACAGTGGAAAACTAATGTTTGTAGGATTAGTTGAAGTTGTGTCTTTAAGGAAAAAAAAGTTTTTTTGGAACATCCAATTTTTTTCTGTCAGAAAATAAGCTTTAATGAAACATCGCCAGGATATGGAGCATGCAGAACATTTTTACAGTGCTTGCCAAGTCTTTTGAGTGTGCTGGCATGAACAAGGTGCAGTGAAGTAGCACATTAGGGTAACCACTTTCAGACTTTGTGCCATGCTGCTATGCATGCGAAAGGAACAGAGAGCAGTTTGAGGGCCTGTAGCTGTCTCTTCATGCAGCACATCACAGTACAACAATAATGAAGTCAGGATTACTGAGGTCCACTGAGGCAAAACGCCCTCCCCACCTGCCTTCTCTTTCTGCTCCCTCCTCATAAATAAGTGTCCATTCATTGGATTAGTCTGCTGCTCCCTCTCTCTCAGCCTGACATGTGGCTCTACACTGGCGCCCAGTAACAGGCACTCCGAGCCAACTCTGCTGTGCTCACAGCCTGGATTGGCACTTGCTGTAAACAACATTGTTGGACAGGCAGGCATGCTTGTGTAAGGTTCAGGATGAGATGATAATTGCTTCTGATGGCCACTGACAATTGATGATTGTTAAACAACTGGATAAAATATATGTCATCTTCATGATCACATTTTTTGTGGAAAGAAATAATTATAACTAGAAACCAATGGTAGAATTTACTAAAGTTCTGCACTTAAGCTTTGTACTTTTGGTACCGTTACTCAAGTATTACCATTTAATGCTATACTTTTTACTCCACTACAACTACAACTACTCCTTTGCAGATTACAGTTTTACATAGAAAACATGTCACAATCCCATTAAATAGGATGCATTTTTATAAATAAGCCATTCAACAGTATGTACAGTAGTATACACTGACTCCATCTCAAGCAGCCACAAAAGTAAAATGCTCCTTACCCATTATTTCATAAATAATCATCCAGTATTTAATAAAAGCCTATTCTGCATAATGAGTACATTTAATACTTGAGGAACATTTTGCTGAAAACTGTTATTTTACACTGTGGCATTGCAACTTTTACTTAAAGCATCATAAGATGTCCTTTGGTTAGAAACCTATTTAATGCTTCTATACACTGTAAAACAAAAACAAAAACAAAAAAGTACAGGGGATGCTGACTAATATCACTGTCAACATATATAAAATGATCTGTTTTTTAATTTTTATAAAGTGAAATCTACTGGGCTTTAAAGATTAGTATCTATGTTTTTTTTTACATGAAAAACCTTTTAAATACACAAACAAAGAAACAAACAAACCTGTATTTAAAAATGCAGGAGATTGCTGAATTTTTAAAAGATTGTTATTTTCCATAATTTTATGGTACATTTTTGGCATCCCAGCTGCCAGAATATTACAAATTGTTTTACATTTTTTAATTTTTATTTTACAGTGTACCATTATGGTTTCATTCCTAATGTAAACCTGTATAACCTGAGAACCTACTGGTTGTAATATGCCACCTACTGTAGACAGTGAGCCTGACAGGCTTGCTCTTCATTCTGCTGATGGAGTTCTCCACTGCACAGGTGTAAATGTCATCATCTGACATCAGAACGCGTGAGATGGTCAGCACCTTTTGGTCATGTGAAAGCAGCAGGCGTGAGTCATTGGTCAGCACCTTGTCTCCCTTCAGCCAACTGTAGATGGGCTTGGTGCCATTATCGTGGGAACAGTGAAGGTTGAAGTACTCACTGTACTCCAGGACAGATGAGGCCATCATCTGGATATAAGGTTTGGACACAGGAACTGAGGATGACAGGGCAAAGGCAGAGGGGGACGTTAGACTGAAAGTCAAATATAACAGTGGGTGGTTGACCTGTAGTTATACACGAACAACTGATAAGTAGTATCCCAGTTAACACACTACCAACACTGTGAATCACTCTGTATTGTGCTCTTAAAAACTAAACTCCAGGATCCATATATTTTCGACTTGTACTGATTTACTTTTAGATCACAACTCCTCTTCAGTGTCCTGCTCTGATTACTCATATACTTTGAAATATGAGAGAACCCAGTTTTTTCAAAGGGATCTAATTCTGCATACCATCCACAGTGAGTTCAATGTAGTGCTCTCCGGTGAAGCTGTCATCTGTGATGGAAATCTCCACTTCATACATGCCTTCATCTGAGAGCTGCAGGTTGTGGAGCAGTAGTGACCCATTCTCGAACACCTGGATACGGTTGCGGTACTCTGGCCTCAGGTTCCCTATGATGCCTGTTCCTACGGACTGCACGACCGTGATAGGCTTCTCTTTGTCCCTCTTTAGCTGCCACTTAATCACAGGCTTGTCAGGGCTGCTGCTGGAGTAGCTGACTGACAGCAGGGCCTCTTTACCCTCTGTGCCCCTCACCACCTGGGTTTGGCTGGTCACATTCACTCCTGACACCTCACCTTGATAAAAGGCAAAGAGAGACAGAGAGGTGTATAAGGATAGTATGGGGTTGTTTGAGGATGAAGTGTAAAGCAGACATCAGAGGACCCATCTCCTCTCATGTAGTGAAGCAATAGACTTATGAAAGACATAAAAACCATGCTAGTTACTGCTACATTATTTACCAGTACAAGCACAAATATAAAGGAAAAATAATGTGCAGCAAAGGTGCATGGATACACTGGCCCATAAAGAATGTGAAGGCGATGTCTCGTTGTGTTGAATTTTGAGTAAATGTGCCCTGTTTAGAGCATCACGCTAATTATCCATTATAAATATATACATGACATACATCAGTATGTTAATTTAAAAACAATAAATACTATCCCATACATCTACATACAGTAGCGGATGCTTCAGCTACATCCAAACGTCCACTTTATTGTTTAGTTTGAGCACAGACAGGACAGAAAATTATTCATCTGCAGTGTTTGTGTCATCAGCTGACAGCTGTTAGCTAGCATTAGCTCCTGAACTGAGAGCTGAGATCAGTGTGTAGTCATTTCTCATACTATCACTCTCATCTACAGGATCTCTAGGGCTGCTGGGAGTTAGATACAGTCAGCTAAGGTTATCAAGCCTAAATTATGATAGTCAGTAAAGTGAGATCTAAATGATTTAACAAGCTCTTTAGTTAAACAAAACAAAAATGTTTACGTGTATATACAATGCCCCAATCTCACTATTCCTTCACATTCTTTATGCACCGCAAGTGGAATGTACAATCTAAATTTACACAGGTACAGTGTTAGAACAATATCAAGACTGTTTCATTTTGCTTAAAAAATCTTGCTTGTGTGATTCCATTGTTTTTCACAACAACATTTAAGATATTCTACTGTGTACAAAAAATACTAGATTGTCTACTTCATTTATTATACTTTTGTGGTTAGCATTCTTGTTCATTTGCAGCATTAAGTTTTACATGCAATAACACTGTATAGAAAATCTCAGAACTGTGTAACAGTGTTGAGCTGTTTGTTTCAAATGGTCTGAAAATCAAACCACTCAAATACACCATACATGTTGATGTATGCATCTGTCGTTATATTCTTTAAAATGAGAACATTGACTTCATACTAAAAGCATAGCTACTATAACTTGTATTTCATTGTTCATGATTGCTGCACTCACTGCACAATGCACTTAGATGCAAGAGGGCCTAAAACATCAAGCATGACAAACCCTATAGTGTATATTATTTAAATAGAAAAAGATTATTGCATATTTATCTAAATCAATCAAGCAAGCAAGCAAATAGATGTAAGCTATGAAATTAATAATAATATTCAGCCGTATTTTATTGTAAGAAGTGTCACTCAAGTCCAGTTAGTTAATTTATAATAGATTGATGTATTATTTTTAACTGGTTGCACACTTTATGATTAGGATGTCTGTGTATTTTTTCCTCAAAACAGCCATTAACCAGCTTATACCATGCACACAAACCAACTCATGTTGCATTTACTGTTGCCCATGATGTCTAGTCATGTCTTAATCCCTAATCTGTTTCCCAGAAACTCCCCCAGGAATTCCTCATGACCCCTCTCAGTGAACAAATAATACACTAATTTTGATTTGTGTCCCCCATTGTCCTCCACCTCACAGGGATACAAGGATAAGGTACTAGAGTGTAAGCCACATTTCATCCTTTATAAAAGAGCCTTGTCCTGGAAACCAAACACAGCAAAGCTATTATGTTCACAGTGGAGGTTCCTATAACTCAGCTGTAGCTGGACACATGTAGGCATCCTACTGTTAGGCCTCAGTGATAGATAGATCAACCTAGGAGAGAGACAGGAGTGAAGGAGTGAGAATGACCAAGAGAGACTCTGCACTGTTCACTATTCTTTGCAGCGAGGCAGTTAGCAGGGCATCGCCTCATTGCTGTGGCAACCATTTGGTTCGCCTGACAGGGGTTGCCAAGGCGATAAGACAAAGGGCACGATTGTTGGAACTAGTTTCCTCCTGTGAAACGAGTGAGAGAGGGTTAGAGAGGGAGAGAAAGAGACAGGGAGTGAGAAACCCTTTGTAACTGGTAAAGCTGGGGATGGACACAGGATCTTCTGATTCTACTAGAACTTAAACCGAGCCCTTGTTACAGCCCTGACATCAAATCATACATTTTTAAACCAAAACCCCCACATGGTAAACGTTTGGCATCAGTTTTTCCCTCAGATGAACTCACCTAAAGCTCCCCACAGACAAAAACAATTTCAATAGCTCTGCACAAAACTTAATATCATCACACTTAACCTACACATCCCCTTCTTTCATGTCTACAATAGCCACTCCAAGCTCCTTTCAGCATTTATTGGGGATCCAGTACAGAGCACCACCCATGAACGAAGCCATTGTGTTGCCAGTCCATGGAACACAAGGACAAGAAAAAACATCTGTGACTAACTTAACCGGGATTAACTTTATTTCCAAAAGACTAAGGATTTCTGTTTTGATCCAGTTTTTAAGCTACCCCAAAAGAATATAGACAAAGAAGGCAAACTGTAAAAATAAAGTAATTAAAGATAATAATTACTAATAGAGTTAGGTTTCTCAGAGTTAGGTTTCACATTTTAATAAAAATCCACTTGTTTGGTCATCAGCTACAACATACAAAGACATTATTCATCCTCTAATTTTTGTATAGTCCAACAAATGTTTGGACTTACCTGTGAAGAGAAGGAGGAGGAGGCCAAAGAGCGTCAGAAGTGGAGGAATGTCAACGTAACCGTTGCCTGTAGAGGAGGTCTTCCTCTCCACTTTCATCTTGTGTCCTGCGCAGAGTCTTTCTCCCACTTAGCGAGCATGGTTTATCCACCCCGGGCACGTCTCTGTGGCTCAACACTGTAACTCCACTGCCTGCCTGCAACACTGGCCTCTGCCTGATCCCCACTCTTCCCAAAGCACCCCAGTCAACAACAGCCAACTGTGTGTGTATGTGTGTTTGTGCAAGACAGAGACACAGTGTGGATGAGCTCCCCTCTTCCACTCTACACTGCTCTTTCAGAAAGGAGCTCAAAGAAATTAGTGTTCGCGCCTTTAGGTGGTTATTTTACTTAAAGTAAATGTAAATTGTTTTACATTTTCTCAAAAAACTAAAAAGTGCCATCTTTTTTACACACTATGTAAACCGTTAAAGAGTTAAATTCAATATTGAGTTAAGCTACTTTGCAAGACTTCCTGCTGG
>NW_018127925.1:2185105-2190213 GCF_001952655.1 Monopterus albus
ACTCTGAAATGTCACTTCCCTCCCCTTTGGTCCACTTTTCTCTCTGGACTGGAACCTCACAATAAACTTGTCACGTGGCAACTGACCCCGACCCTGCTGTCGGCCAAATACACACAGCCTTTCAGCATTTTGTTGCCACCGTATCTGTTAGGTGCATGATCCCTGGTCCCATACCTGTCTGGGAGCTGCGCTGCAATAAAAGTAACAAATAATAATAAACAAATAAAAACAAATTCTTTGCACCCACTCTGTCCTGTAGGTGGTGCAGAAGCTCCACTGGGGTGGTGAACTGATAGTTGGAGAAACCAGGAAAACGGGGTCATGCAAGCTAAAGAGAACCTGCCAGCAACAGTGTTGGCCATGCTTTGGTGTTAAACTTGTGACTTGTACTACTACTGCTGCTACTACTACAGATTTTGTTTCCTGACATTTAAGATTCTTAACAGAACACAAGGGTTAAATATTTGAAATGGATGTGAAAAACAAAACAGCAGTGCAACACATGGGCCAAAAGGAAAAAGTGAAACAGAGGGAGAACTTAAGACAAAGTGTGAGTTAAAAACTTCTCAGTAAAAAAGTCAAAATACAGGAAACTGAATTAAGGATTTCAGTGCTTTAGATCTTTCTTCTGATACCAGTCTGCCGCAGAGTTTTAATTTCCTGTAAGATGGACTCTCATGATGCCATGTATCAGTCATTCTTCAGTGTTTTGGAGATTTGAGCATAATTTTTTATGCACTGATGAGTCATTTGCTCTATAAGTCATCTCTCCCACTGCGAGAATGCTGTCTTTTGTTATGAGCTTTTAGAGCATGACAGTAAAAAGAGGGGAAAGAGGAAGCTTGGTTCATAGAAAAAGTTCCAGGACTGTGGGAACAGCTTCTGTTCGCCACCACTCTCCCAGGGCTTCGACTCCTGTGTAGTGGGCCATCAAAGCCAAACTTTTCCACTCCACCTCTGCCCTCGCGTAAAGCGGCCCTCTTCCTCTCATCTTCTAACACACTTTAAATCAAGGGGGACACTTTCCAATCAATAGAGAGATGTGGCACAGACAGATCCTGTGTGTCCTAGCCAGTGTGGGCACACATTTTATAATGGAAACCATTGTCACATTTGGTCTAAACTAATGTCATCCTGTGTAGACATACAGATGAGACAAAATGTTCCTTGACTGTGTGATACACCATGATGCCAATATCACATCTTTTGACTGGGATTCTTCTATTTTACAGTGTAACTGGATGTTGGATCAGGTGTAGTTTATGTAGACGTGGCATTGAAGCCTGCTAATTTATATCTTCTTTTTACTGTTGTTGTGTAACCTACTTGGTATAATAACCACTGTATCTCTGACAGCAGGTCAGTAACAACTGAAAAGCACATGCCTGCGCCCCCTGCTGGTTGTCTTGGCCTTTTCATCTCTAATTATCACCCAGGAGAGTAGACAAATCATTTTATGCTGACAATCTGTCGGAGAAAAAGAGCCAACCAAGCAGATGTTATATATGATCCGCTCTTAAAATAGTCCTCGCTCCACTTGATAAGTTAAAGGAAAAAGCAAAAAGAAAGGAGATTGCTATTATACTCTGGTTTGTTTGAGGCTGCCTTGTGCTTAACAAACTCACTCACATGACACACATGAGGATCTATTATTTCTTCTTCTTTTTTTGAAAACCTGTCTTTCCTCGCTCTTAGAATTCAGTCTACAGTACCAAGTGGGTGCTGTGCTATGTTTGGAGGTGTTGCAGAATATTGATTATTCACCCACAATCATTAAAGAGACATGAGAACCTAGCCATGGCACCTCTGGGGCTGAGTAGGAGAAGAGAGAGAGAATAGGTCCATATAAAACCCTTATAGGATGTTTATGAGAGTGTAGCAGGGGAGGCATGTCAGCCTGAGAAGGAAGTGCTTTGCAAAACCACCAAGAGCAAGATTCATGCTGGTTGTCCTATCTCTACAGCTGCAGGCACAACCAAGAACCCGTGTCTGGGTGTGTCTGTATGCATGTGAGAATGAGTGACTCGAGTGGATACTATCTGCATACTAAAGTATGCATTGTGTTTTCCTGTGTGAGAATGCATGTGCAGTTGGTGTTTGTGCAGTGTGCTGTATGGCTCAGATGTGTGTGGGTGGGCTGAGTGGGAGCACTGGGAGACTGAAGATGCTCTAGCTTGTTTCTCATAAGTGAGCAAGACTGCCTGGGCAAATGAAGCAAAACTGTGTTATTTTTTTATATTCTACTTAAAAGTCTCATTGCAATAAAGGTAGAACATGTATCAAATAACATTTGACAGGTACACAAATCACTCTATAGTCTAGGTGTTTAAAATGATGCACCTGTGGATAGGATGAAAACATTTTATAGTCTCTGCAACTGTATACAATATAATTATTGGATGGTCAGGTTTATGTTATTAACTATTAATGAGATTATTTGTATGAGGGAGCCATTTTTAAGCTTCAGGGGAACCTGTTTTCTCTAATTAGCCGCCCTGCTTATGCTGCAGTGACAAAAGACAAATGAGCATTTTCTGCTGCTGTAAATATCAACTTTACCGCTTTACCATCACAAAAACAGAGATGGTGAAATAAAAGAGTACCCTCTGAAACAAAGTGCTTGGATTAATGAGGTTTAAAACAGACATTTCACCATATATGTAAGGTGATTTATTAGTATAATGCCATGACTCTACAGCAAAGTACAGCAAGGTACTATTTAATTAGTTTTAAAGCATGAAGGCTCTGCAAACTCTGACAATGGAATTTCACATAGCTGAGTTAACATAAGTCAAACAAGTCAAACCCACCAACACAACAACAGAGCATACCGAACCAGTGTGTCTTAAGGTAAAGCTGTACCAAATGCATCTTAAAATAAAGGTGTAATTACTGCATGCTTACTGTTGTGGAAGATCAGATTTATAGAAAATGCTTGAAAAGGTGAATAGAGAACTTACTTACCATGTGATCAAAAAGATAACCAATAGAACATACATAGCTCCTTCTCTTTTGATGTTTTAATAATTTTTTAAGCAAGTCAATTCATGAAATAATAGTCAAGATACAAGCACATCAGAAAACAATGCAACACAACAAATCATTTAAGCCACTACACAAAACCTAATGCTGATGCATACAAGGTTTATGCACAGATGGTATGAACTGATCCATCCAAAATAAGCCCTGTTTAGCATTTAGAGACATTCATTTTCACGTTCACAGATCATCATCTAAAAACTAGCACACTACCAGAAGTTTCACAAGTACATGCAGCGAGTTGCAAATTCTGGGTCAAAGACATCCGTACTGATGAGACTGCTGGAGAAGCAGAGAAGGAGTGTTAAAGTTCACAAAATTCACATATAACACACCCTCAAAACTGTTCTTTTTCTACTGCTAATTTGTGTTGAAAAAGAAAATGACTCCTGGGGTAAAAAGGTGTGCCTGAAAGCCAGCCCAGCCAGCTCATGCCAGCCATCTCTCGCTACCTTGCTTCCAACTCTTTCTCTTCATCCAGGTCAGGACGGGGGTATCACTGCTCTGGCACAGATGTGTCGTCTCTCTCTACTGCCCCCGATCCTCCTGTCTCTAAAAACAGAAATAGGCAAGGCATACTTAAGCACTACGGAGACTGGAAAAAAACAGTTTCTATGACACCTTCTATATTGTTAAAAGCTCAGAGTCACAGTTGCAAACTTTAAGGTTACTTGTGGGTGGATCTATTCTGGAAAAACACAACGAAACAATTGAAGAAAACTTTACATTGAGCTGCCACAGATACATTTTCATGGAAGGTTAATCTTTTCTATTCAAATATGCTTACTGTGTGATTTTAAGAAAATGATTTCCTGTGATGGCTGACATATCTGATGAACTAAAAAAAACCCCGCTTCTCTTGTCCTCCTCCAATGGGTGCTCTAGATGCTTAGTCCCAGTCCGACAGGTCCATTAATTCTGCTTGGCCCTCTAAAGCTTTGACTGTACCTAAAGCACCTGAAGCTATAAATACATCTCCTACATAAGGATGCAAGGCAGCCAGCAACTGGGTTAGGATGAATCTTTGATGTAGATCCCTTGGGTCAGCCACATCCCCAAAAAATGTTGCTTTGTCTTATAGGACAAGGTAGAATTTATGAGCGCTGGGAGCCTAAATCCATCTATTACTTCTCAAAGAATCCCTCTAATTCAGGTGGTTTGCTAGATGTCTACAGGAGAATGCAGCAAAACATTTTCTGACAAACAACTGAATTTTGAAACCACCTCTTTCTCCATAGTAGAACAAAAAAAAAAAGAAAAACAGAAAACACATTCACCACTGTGAGAATGTAACTTGGCATTCTCCAGGTAAACCGACCCCTCGGGAACATCTTTTCACAGCACATCTATAAGCAGGCTGATTTATAACCCTTTCCTTGAAGAATTAATTGAAAGACTCAATCATTTGTTGCTGGAGCTGGGGTAATTAAATGAGTCACACAGTTATGTGTTGCATTAATCACACTTGGGGTAACCCGTAAGAAGACTAATAGACATGTTTAATTATGTAGAGCTTATAAATGGTTTCATTTCCTAGAGTGTAAAATGGCCAACCTGTTTGTGTTCCTGCTTTATTCTCAAGGCTCTGAGGAAAGGTTCTGATCATGAAATGATCCCACTTTAATCTTAAAGTGAGACACACGTAAAGAAGACTAATGCTCTACCATCAATGTGCACAACATCCTTAAAATATCAGACTACACTAACTTATTTTTATTTGCATTATGCCAAACATTTGTTGGTTTATCAAATGTAGAATTTTGAATTCCTTTAACTCCAAGTCTCAGACACCCTGTTTACGGTCAAATAAGCAACTTATGCTCTCTAACCCTTAGCTTTTGTCACAAACTGATGGGAGCCTTGTTATCATGTGGCCATAATGTCTTCTTTAATAGTATTATGTGACTTAGTCTGGTCCCTTGGATCGGTGCCACTTACCTCCTCCCCTTCTGTTTTGTCCTCCGGCTTCATCTTCTTACGGGTCATGTGGCCACGGAAGCCAGCCTGGATCTTGGCAGCAGCCCTGTTGGCCTCGGGGTCATCCAGAGGAATGTCCATAATGTCCTCCT
>NW_018127925.1:2190278-2241613 GCF_001952655.1 Monopterus albus
AGCATGTAACATGATCAGTTAAGGTTGTTTTCTTTAAGAAACACTGGTGGGAGAATCTCATCCTTGACAGGTTGTGACACTATAGATAGATATAAATACATTGTCTCTTTTTTTCTTATTCTCTCTACTATTTTGTTTTATATTCTTTATTTTCCTGTTGCCTTACAAAGCACATTGAACGCCTCTGTACCGGAGTCAAATTCCTTGTGTGTTTACATACTTGGCCAATAAACCTGAGTCTGGTTCTGTTTCTATATTTTGTAAAGTTGCACACATCTCTGGCTGGAACGTGTGCTTGATGCTGAGTGGCTCTATTTTATTAAATGACATCAGTGGGGCTCCCACATTTGCTTCCGAAATTTCATGCTATCCCTTTCACCTCTCCATAATCTGTCATACCTTGCTGGCAAAAACTGTCTGAGTCAGCCTATTTTCTTATCAATGTTTTGCTGTGTTTTCAACAAAAGGTTGGGAAATGCCATGAAACTGCACACTCAGCAGACATATGGATTCTCAAAATCTACTTTTTCTGTTAGGAAACAAATGCGGTGTAAAACATTGC
Source organism: Monopterus albus (assembly GCF_001952655.1). Lineage (NCBI taxonomy): Eukaryota > Metazoa > Chordata > Actinopteri > Synbranchiformes > Synbranchidae > Monopterus > Monopterus albus. The sequence goes on from NW_018127925.1 coordinate 2,190,841, forward strand.
TGCATGTTTGAATGTCTTTAGCTAATTGTTCTGATTCAAATAAATTGGAAGTGTGGTTAAAAATGGATTTGATTCAAAATCATCTATCTGCGACCGTCAGTCAAAAGAGATGACCCAGCGAAAAGTGCTGCTGCAATCCAACACCAGCAGCTCATTCAGTGACTCAAAGTACAGCATCCGTTGTCCCAAAGGAAACGTGGGGTGGGCGGAAGACAAATTCTGGCTTGTCATAAAGTGTCAGTGGAATAGCGCCAAGGCTGTCCATAAGTTATGTAAACACCATTTCAGATTCTCTGACAAACACATATCGGCTACACCCAGTGCTTTGCTTATGGAAACAGATTGACATTTCACACAAAGGCAGCCCACAGAACGAGCCCACTGTCGTCCCACTGCCTTGGTGAAGCAGCGCATCATGTCTCCAGTGAAGCCCCTTTAGTGTAGGAGTATGACCACCCACCTGTTCAGCCAGCATTCATTAGCCTCTCTGTCTGACTGCTCACCGAGCAGCCACAATCCAGCTCTTTAACAGCAGCAGAGATACAGTTCTGCTGCACTGGATTATGCTGGCTACACACATTCTCAGGGGTCTTATCAGTTTTATCGCCTCAGGGTCCTTAAACTCAGTCTGACACAGATTGATTTGAAATATTCTCATGCAAGTTTCATGTAGCATCATCAATTTATGATGAATATAGCTTAAATGTTTTATATAACAGGGTTTTATGTGCTGAACATACAAATGTTTAACATAATTAACTCTAGTTAAAAGACAAAACACATCAGCAACACACATGGCAGTTTACAGTTTGAGGATAATCAAACCCTAGTAAATAACTAACAAACTGTATCTACCTTCCAAACTGATTAGTGGTTAAAATGTTTGTTTTTTTTAAAGTTGATCTGTAGCTTCTACTTACATTGTGACAGTCCATGTCTTACTCTCAGAGATGATTTTAGTCTTCAGGTGAGCTGACTAGTATGACTTGTATGTCTCAAGAGTCTATGTGGACAAAGCAAAGCGCTCTGTAAACGAGTCTCCGGTATAACACAGATGCCTCACTGGCTCTTACTAACAATCACTGTATGTTCAGTAACACCCGCTCACGCACACACAGAGAGAGAGAGACACATAGTCAGAGAGAGAGAGAAGAAGGGAGAGAGAGGGAGGGAGGGAGGGAAGGAAGGAAAGAGAGACCTCCTACAAACATGACAGCATGTGTTCCATCTTTTTAGTCTCATTAAGGTTGCTGACCTACTGTGTTCATATTACTGTTAGAGACCTTTAACACCCCAGATTCACCAAGCATGGCCTTCTGGCTTAAATAAAGTAAATGAAACAGACTAAGCGTGTAGGCTATTTCAAGGAGTTTTACTGAAGTGAGACAGTTTTGACTTAAGTCAAAATGACAAAAGCATTTAGTGTGGATATTATTAAACAGTGCACAAAGTGACTCCACAGAACATCACAAAAATTCACAAGTTGCAGTGTTACAATAATAAACTCCACAAATAAACACAGATGACCAACATAGAAATACTATGTAAAAGCCAGCTGGTCATAAAACAATAAATGCTGACTTTCAAATTCTACTAATAGAGTGAAAATAAAACAGTGTAAGCATCTTGGACTGTTTTACACTAGGAGGTGTTATAAATTTATTAGAGGCAGAGCGCTAACAGCCCTCTCCATCCCTGTGATCCCAGCTGGTATGGCCGCCCACACTTCTGTGCCAGCCTCACAGAGAAGACGGAGAGGGAGAGAAACAGAAAACATCCATTTATCTGAGTTAGATCTCAGACAGTAATGTGCTCCCATTGGCTTTGCAAACCATTCAAACATAATGTTAAGTTACCCTGGTGCCTAATTTGACTAAGCTGACTGGATTTATCTATCATTTCACTTTAATTTATATTCATAATCACTATGTAATTAAATGGACTATAATCAGTCCTAATGTAGTTAGTCTGCTCATATTAGCCAAAGCATTAGTGTGGCTAGCACTAACTTCTTCTGGGCACTTTTAAACAGTGAATTAAAGGCATAAAAGTTAAAAAATGAAAAAGATTAGACAGGACATTTTAGGTACTGAAGCTAGGTCACTGTTAGAAGAGATGGCCCTACTGTACTGTATATACTGTAGAGTTCTGTGGTAGCTTTGTTCAAGATGGAATAAATTCTAACACTAAGCAAGAGTACACAAAATAGCATCATTTTACTGTTTAATCAGTCAGTTAGAAAGTGCTATTAAAGGCAGATTACAGATACAGATGGTGCCTAGCAACTATCAGCATCACCATCTCCTGTTAATTCCATGACGGCACTAAGAGAGAGCAGTATGGTGAGGTGTTACCATGGTAACACTCTTAGAACCCTTTCCTCCACTCCCTCCCTGCACGTTTGAAGGCCGTTGGTCCAGACAAATCAGGCAGGGCTAACGGTGACAGCGGTAAAAGTGTTAACAGCCTAATTCACAAGACAAATGGTTCAGTTGGTCTTTTATGATGATAGATAACAAAATCAAGTTTCACTTTGTGGAGGCTGCGGTGGCTCCCTAGAGGACTGTGGATCTGGCACTAACAAAGCCATTGCATTACAGTTTTATGAGCATGCGGCAGAGTGAAGTCCTCCAACATCACCGATTATGGTGAACTTAGAGAGTGAAATTACAATGTCTAGACATTTCAGATAAGATGATTTTGATTATGACCCTCTTCATGATGTTCAAAATTTATCACAGCAACTATGTCAATTATTTTGGAGCCATTTCCAGTCACCTCCCCCTTGAGATTCCAGGGGAGAGAGTAGATCAGACTCATCCTTGAAGGTTTTATAGGCTACCTGAGACAGGAATGGGAGCACAGCAGAGTGTAGCCTGGCTCAAGACTCCCCTGTCTGAAACTGTGTGAACGTCTACCCCCAGCCTGCTAATAAAAGTTGAGGAGATGTGGGGAGTTGCTGCAGCCTCTATTATATGCAAAAAAATTAAACGTCTGGCTGCAACTGGTAAACAGTGTTTTAAGAGGAAGCATCAAACTTTACCTTGTCACTACTATTGCCTTCAATGTCCTTTTCAGACCCATGTCACTGTTCCCATCCCTGGTGCTCAGCAATTGATGCTGTCCTCTTCACTTTTCTCTTGTATTTCAGAATCAGTTGTCCCTTCTTCTACAAGTTCCTCTGCTTCCTTTAACGTGACCTCTTTTTCATCAGCTGTGTCGTCTGGGTGTGACTCTACAAGTGATCTCTGACTCTCCTTGTTCTCCTCTGGTAGATGCTGTGCACTTGCCTCAAAAGGTTCATTCTCCGTCTCCATTGCAGTAGTTGATATATTTGACTGGGTTACTTGTGATAAATGATTTGCGGCATCACCATCATTAGTTTCTTCATCTTCCTTCTTACTGTAACCTTCTGTAGGTATGCCCTCTTCATCTCCCCCAGCCGTGCTTGCTGTATCATCTTCTTTAAAGTCAGGGTCACTTGACTTAGTCTCATTTTCAGAATCCTTATTTTGCTGAAATTTGCCTTCATGCATGTTCTTGTTATCATCATTTTTGCGATCAGTTTCATCCTCTCTTTCCTCTTCATCTGCCTCGATGGTGGGCTGAAATGATGAGCTGATGTTTTCAACGCCTTCTCCTTTCTCATCATCATCATCACTATTATTTAAATTTGAGTCATTTGTGTCCATCATCTCCTTCATTATTTCAGATGCCTCATGCTGACTTTCCATTTCCTCCCCTTCAGAGTTAACTTCCTTTTCAACTCCCTCCATCTCAGATTCACCATGGTCTTGTGTGACAGATATTTTTTGGCCTGTTGCCAATGCAGTGACCTCATCTTCAAAGCTAATCTCAACCGAGGAATCATCCTCTGGTGTAGCATTACTATCTAATCCACCCTCAATATGAGCTAAACCTTCATGTGTTTCCTCAGAAGAAGCTTCAGGCTCTGTTCCTGCCAGCTTTGTTTTTACTTCCTGATCATCTGCTTCTTGATCATCACCCTCGGGGGTTTCACACTGAGACACTGATGATTCTACAAGATTTCCCCCGGGTTGGGGTTTTGAGCTTCTCTCCTCAAGGATATGTGTATCATTTTCACCACTGAACCCTTCCATTTTCACCTCCATTCCTCCAAGCTCTGTAGCGCACACATCCACATCAGCCAGTCCAGAATATGCAAAGACCCCCACCGGCTCTTTGGCGTCAACATTTTCCTCTCCTTCTGAGTCTAAAACCTCCTTATCTACTGCTGCAATCTCTTGATTATTACCTCCCTCATCTTCTGTCATTTCTAACTCCTGAGTACACACATCTACATTTGAAACCCTACTGAATGATAACTTGTCGCCGGACTCCAACTCTGACTGATGTATATCTTGGTGTTTGTCATTAGATTCCGCATCAACTTTATCAAATTTAGTTATTGTTGGCTCTTTCTTGTCATCTGACTGTACATCTGCAACTGGGAGCCTGTTGCTTGACTCCTCTTCTGGAAGCCCTTTTTCCACTGAAGTTATATCTTCCTCTGTAACATGATGCTTTTCTTCTTCTTCTTCTTCTTCTTCTTCTTCTTCTTCTTCTTCTGTGCTTTCAGTTAAATAGACCTCTTCCAGAACATTAGGTTGTATGGTGAAATAATTCGAGGCTTCTGCTGAATGACTTGATTCATCTTCTGTTTGGGACGCATATGATATTTCTCTGAAAAGCAGCAGTTAAAATGAGAGATTTAAGGTGAGTAATATTCAGAATGACAGTGAGAAAACGTAAGCAACAGAAGTGATATGAGTGATGCTTCCTCAAATCAACGCAATGTCAGAAAGCCTCTGTGACACTCATCTGGAACCTGTCACTGTCTTGCTGCTCCTGGTGGTCTCTTGTCAGTCAGTCCTGCCTTTTCTTCTCACCCTTGACACTGTAAACCTAACAGCACTTTCAATATTGAGTTGACATTCTGTGCTACATCTGGGCCTCTATTCTGCTATGTATTTTCACTTCAGGACCTCTCTGAAAAGATGAAGCATGAGACTGAACTATTCTATTCATATTGTAAAGTAGTTACTACTACTACTGTATTTGATTAACACACATTATTTTAACAAATGTATAATAATTATATTCTAGCATTTAAAAACAACATATTTCATGATGTTGGGACAATGCATCTATATCCAAACCTCAGTGCAGGTTTTTGATTGTTTTTCCTACCACAACCACATCTGCAGGAAACCTAACACAGAATGACAATGTAAACCTTTTAATAATAAATATGAAGAAAATGCATTTTTCTTTAAATATTGCATTACACTTTTGCTTCTCTTCTTTACTTGTCACTATCCTTCCCCTCATGTTCATCCTCACCATCTGCTGATGATTCTTGTGACTGTGATAGCACAAACAATAAGATGAGACTCACTTGGAAATTGTCATATCTGTTGGAGACTGGTTTTCAGAGCTGGCCTGTTGGGAGGGGAGAACAAACAATATTTAAGGTGTAACGGCAGAAAGATTTATAGGTATTTTGATAGTAGTGACATATATATTGTAGATTAATTCAGTACCCCAGTAGTCTTGAATGCATGGTTGTTGTAGAATCTATCTTCCATTTTAGCAGCCCACTCAGCAGGGTCTATGCCACCCTCTACAAGCAAACACACACACACACACACACACACAGAAAAATGACAGAATTTAATAGCAGTTGTCTGATTTTACTAGTTACACATTAAGTTACAGTTACCTTCTCTTTGTTTGAGAAGTGCTTCAAAGTACTGTGCAGCATATTTTGGGATGTCTTCAGGCTGGTCCCTTAGGACTTCTCTGACCAGGCCCTCCAGCATGGTACCAAATCCTCGCGGGACCCGCAGGTGTGTATTGGAGAAAGGCACTGACATTTTTAGGATAAGCTGTGGAGGTAATTCTGTGAAATCAGAAGTTTTTTTTCTCATTATTTAACTTTCTTCCCGATATGTAGAGTAAAAGGGGTAAAAAGCTAGCTAACAATGGAAACGTCCTACAAAATGTTAGCTAACGTTGATTTAATTAATGTATGTGGCTTACAAATAGTAGCTGTAACTATTCGGCTAATGCCACTTAACCTAAACTGCATAAATATATGTTTATTAAGAATGTGTCAAAACACACGTTTAGTTACACCAGTTACCTGGAAAGTGTTACAGTTTGTACCCACCTTTACTTTTGAACGCTATAGCTAACGAGAGTAGGCTGCTTTACTTTGTTGATAATCGTTTCCAGGCAACGCCTCCAACTACGGAGACTGACAAGGTTCAAATAGAATAAAAGTCACAAGAATGTCTTTATTTGATATAAATGCGAGTAATAAAGTGTAAACACAGCACATTAAAAACATATAATGATTAGCAACTGTACATATGAAATAGAACTACTTAATCATGGCAGAATATTGTGAACGCGTTTTACGAAGTCCAACACAAATCAGATGTGCGTTTTTCTCTTCGCTGTCCTCTTCCAGTAGCACCTCGCTCAAGCATATGTGATGACAGCATACTCAGAGTTGGTGCTCATCTTGCGGCTGATTTCTCTTGGCAGGGGGACATGCAGTCTGTCAGCTGAACGTGAGGCCTGCAGGTGACACCTTGATTCATCTCCCCACCTCTGGAAACAGGCAGAAATACATACACACATGCATAAAAACACTTTGGAGACCAGCTCCTATCACCCTTTAATCCAAAAGGTAAAATGGTTTTATTTGAAGGTAACAAACCGTTTGTTTTGCTCCAAAGACGTTTACATCTACCTATTAACCTTGCAATATGCAAATATGCATTCACCAATGAAATAAACTCATTTGTTTAAAAAGTTAAATGACAGGCTATATCCACTCAGCGTCCAGGTAACTAAACTAAACAAAGTATATTTTAATACATTTGCAAGAAATCCTCCCTTCATGAAGGGTATGTTCAGTTTTTAATGAAACAACTTTATAGAGATGTTCATCCAACTGTAACAGCTTACACATGAATTGCATTGCAAGTGTTTCTAAAATTTATTGCACCCTAGTTTATATAAATACAAAAAAAAAAAAAAAAAAAACACTGAATGACTGACTGAATGCCAGGGCTCCCTTTGAAAAAGAGTTTTATACCTCAACAGGACTTATCCCGGGAAAACAAAGGTTAAATAAAATTAAATACTTTTGGAATGTGTACAAACTGTATGAACAACTTAAGCAGTGTTAGCATTATGGGCTGACTCCACAAGCTTCTTGTTTGGCTGATGTTGTCATAGCTTCTAAGCCTTGAGCTACTTTAAAGCATAGCCAAATAACTACTTATTCAGTACTCAATTGCACCACCTTGTACACCAACAGTAACCTTTAAGTTATCATTGTAATACACTGTAGGCAGCTTATCGGCTTTAGATTCATGTACGTGATCTGTGGTTGCGAAGAGTTGCTCATAGAACAGAGGAGACTAAGCTGTGGGCTTCAGCAAGATAAAAGTGACACATGTTGACTCCTAAAGTCTCACCCCTCACCTCTTTTTGATCTCCAGGAGTCAAGTAGCCAGCCTGACTGAGCTCTGGTGAACTGGCTCCTCGAACAGTGATCATTATGTCAGCATATGGAACTTCAGTGTCACTTTCATTATCTGGGTAAAAGGAATGCTTTAATTATCAGTAACTGTAAGTCACTGAGTCTTTGTCCTTACAAAAATAAATGAGCAGTGTTACCAGAGAGATGATCTTACCTGGTGCAGGAATCGTCAAAGTTACTCTTTCACTTGGTGTGGACAGAGACCCTGGGGAATATGCCAAGTATGAATGGTATGTAGAGGCTAAAAATCTTGTTTTTTGTTTTTGTTTTTGATATTTTAAACAGTTTACCTTTCACTGGGGAGAAGACAGCATGGGACTGTAGTGGTGGAGAGCTAAAATGGTAATGGATAAAGAAATGAAATAATAAATAAAATTGTACAACCATAGAGTTTTAATGGTTTTGAACACATATTTATGTAAAGAGTCAATTTTAAATTGCACTCACTCAGAACTTGACTCGGTGGGTTCCCCTGGAATATGTGATATTATTAGTACAGTATCTGGACATTAGAAATTATTACCTTTTTACAATTAGTTTATGTTCCTTGGGTAATATTTTGTAATCACCTTTACCGTTCCAGCTCTGTCTGTTCCGATTCAGACAGAGGTAAGCGGCTAGTGCTGCAAGCACCATGGCCACAGCAACAGTAACTGTTGCTAAAACCTTAATTCCAGTAAATTCTCCTGTTAACATAGAACAAGTAGTATTAACTTGGATTGTGTTGGTTTGAAAGGGCAACTTTCATGTTTTAGTTCCACATATACTGTAGATGTTCATAACTATATAAAATACAGTCAAACATTATCTATGTGAATACATTTATTATTTTGCACAGTCTCAAAGTGTCATCTCACCTCCACTTGAATCTTTTGGCTCAGCAGGATGAGATGCTGAGAAGTGCAGAACATAGTATAAACAAATAATAGTAATAGTAGTTACAGATATTTTGTGTCAGACATCTTCTTTGAACATACAAGGTCCTCACCATTTTTATTTTCAGTCTTTGGGGTAACTGTCCAGTTTGGAGCACTTGTCTGAGCTGTAAACAAACAAAAGGAGACGCATTGAAATATACTTTTGGCACGGTAACATTTGTTTACTTGTTGCTTTCTTAAAGAACTGCCATCTTATATTGATTTTCACATAATAACGTTAATCTACCTTGAAGTTGCAGTAAAATCCTACTCTCTGTTTTTTGTGGAAGTTGAGGATCCTCTGTATGTTCTGTGTAACAAGTATAGTTCTTGAGATCTTCATTTGATATGTTTAACAGATGAAGAGACGTTGTGCAAAGGCTGCTTGTGCTCTGTATCCCAAGACAGCCAGAGTTGTCTGAGGATTTACTCCAGCAGCCACGAACAAATCCAGCGGAGCAATTGTAGCTGCAGTTTAATGTCAAAGAGTCCCCTAGCACTACCATCACGACATCAGTGTGTACCTTCATAGAGAAACAGTTCACCAAATCTGCAACAAGAGGACATTTTATTTCTTTTACTTAGGAAAAATACATAGTATTTCAACAAATACAGGGCACAATTTTTAAAAGATGAGTGCATTACTGAATATATGCACCTGTATACAAAAGCATACATTTAATTACCTTTTGTCACCCAAAAAATGAGCAGTGTAAAGTTGATTGAAATCATCATTGCCGCTTCTAGTTTTTCTGGCTCCTGCTGCCTCACCAATATCCAATAGCTTGTGCTTTTGTACTTTGGTGGTGGCTGCACCTGCAGAACAATGCTGGAGTGCCCACACACATGCGCCAGCCCTTGGGTTAGGGTGCAGGAAGTGGTGTACAACAAGATTTAGAGCTGTGTAAAAATAATTCTCAACTTTCCATTGACTGCACCTGACTTCCTGCAAAGTACATTTCTGTTGTAAAGCGCAAAAACATATCTAAAATTTAACGAAACGCCAGCGGTACACTACTATGTTTAAATAAACAAAAATTTCCATATGCATTAATACTCCAAACCATATGTTTTACACCTGGCTTGAAAAAAATGCACGATAATGTGGTTTACACATATATCTGCAGATGCGCCACTGCAACTTGCTCTTTACTCAAACAGAAGATGTGTCAGTCATTCATTTCCCACTTTAATTTAATGATGTATTTTTAAATCCTCACTCTTTCAAGACTAAAAGGGCCTTTTGTGATAAAAAATTCAACATGAATCAAATTTTACTGAGTACAGAAATCTGATTTTAAACATCTCTCATATTTTATTCTTGTTATAGCTTTTGAATGAATTATACAAGTTGTAGAACTATTTGAACTGTACCACTAACAGGGACAATATGGGGATCAGCTTTAGCACATACCCATTCATTATTAAAGTGGAAAGTTACAGAACATCACTGCACTCCATTATCAGCTACAGCAGTTACCTGGGAATCTTATTTCATGCTCATATTTCACTTTTAGTGACCAAGGTCCTCTCACTTTCATGCTTTCAACAGTCAGTCGTGTACTGTAGGTTAAGACCAGACAGATAAATATACTAATAGCTGAGACAGTCTGGACTTTAATAGAGATGTAGTGATAATGTGCTCATGGAAAATAATGAATCTGTTCTGTTTTGCAGTTTTGTGGATATTTCTTCTGCTGTTACAATCTGGAATCACCTTAGGTAAGAGCAATGACCATTAAAGGTTCATAGTATTATTTTGTAAACTGTACTGTATATTTAACAAATTACACAAATCTAAGAAGAGACAAAGCCATTTTGAGTAGCGGGGCAAACATATTGACTAATGACACACTTCTGCATCCTTCCTGACATTAATTTTTTTATGTAAGAAACATCTGAAGAGATTGTGGACCTATCCTTTAGCAACGACACAACCCTTTATCCATGTGCAGAAGGAGAATACTTCTCCCACCGGCTGTGTTTAGAGTGTCCTGCTGGTCATTTGTAAGTCATCAACCGTCGTTAAAATTACTGGCCTGTATCCTTTTATTATGTGCACCACGGCGATATGTTAGTATTAAAAGAGGCATTGTTTTGCTCCATTGAGGAATAACATAAGAATTTAAAGTAAGATAAAAAAGAAACGAAATATGTTTAATCACTACAGACATGTAACTATAATATGAAGAATTAATTAATACATTCCTGTGATGTAGTTGTCCTGGAAATGTATCTGCACCTCATAGATGTCCAGCAGGAACATTCAACTTCTACACAGGAAAACGTAGTATCGGTGATTGCAAGGTAATAAACTACAGTAAAAATATACATAATCATATTACTTACTGTCTTCTCTCATGCCCCAATTTTGAAAGCTAAATAAATAGGATATTTCATTTGTCTAGCTAACAATGAATCTGATTCACAGACCTTTTTAACGGCAGACATTTTGAATTGTCATAGCATTAACAAGGACATTGCTCCAGCAATTATTGCAATGCAGTGCAGCCATTAATAATTACTTACGCCTGTGTTTTGACAAGTCAAAATGTCATTCATAGTTTGACTTCACGTTTTTCCCCTTCCTTATGTATATCTACACCTAAAAAACCTACCTGTGCTGTACGACGTCATTATTGACTTCATTTTCATATGTTAAAAACCTACCTGTGCTGTACGACAGGTAGTGTCGTTGTCATTAAACTGTCATTATTGACTTCATTTTCATATGTTGCAGCCTTGCTTTCCAGGTCTGATCAGTTCAGAGGACAGAGTGGACTGTAGGCTGTGTCCTGAAGGTTTCTCATGCGATCCAGCCATCGGCACCCTCTTTTTATGCCCCCCAGGACAACATTCTCCTGAAGGGATTTTACATTGTCTGGCCTGCCCTGTAGACTCTGTCTGTACCTTTGGATTCCCTTTTAAGGTAAACATTACAGCAGACAATTTCAATTCCAAATCAAGTCAAGTCAGTTTTTATTTGTATAGCCCAATATCACACTTGCAGATTTGCCTCAAGGAGCTTTATAATGTGTCCAACATACGACACCCTTTGTCCTTAGACCCTCAAAGTGGATCAGGAAGAACTCCCTCAAAAAAAACCATTTAATGGAAAAACAGCAAGAAACCACAGGAAGAGTATTTTCAAGTCAGACAGACATGCACTGAAATAAATCAGCATAATATATTTACAGTATGGAAAATCCGAATGATAAAAACTGTATCACATATAAAAAACATCGTCCAAGAAATCTTGTGTCTGAGAAAGTCTAACTTCTAGTTTGTCGATATAAATGTTTGATGAAGTACTGTATGTCCAAAAATTAACCCACAGCTTGCTTCTTTATTCTCTTCCATGTCCCTCATAGTGTGGACCTGGCAAGGAGCCCAGTGTAGATCACACTGTGTGTAGTGACTGTCCCCCGGGTTTCTATTCCACTGTGTGTACTGTCCGGTGTCTGCAGTGTCCAGCAGGTAGTGCGGTAATAAAAGGCTACAAACATCTACAACATCTAATCTGCTCCCATCCAGTTTTTGATATATGAGTGGATGTAAAATGAATCACTTAATTTGCCATTAAAATGTAAAATGTGTCTGCCTGCCATAGGGAGTTACTGTCCAGGGAGTGGGCTACCACAGCCTCTTCCCTGTCCTCCTGGGTGGTCTTCCACACCCGGACAGACTTACTGCCGTAGCTGCAATGACACTTCCTTACTGTGTGCGGGAGCTATGCCCCCCCGCTGGAGCCAGCCAGCTCACAGATCTAGTCAACCCATCACCTGCCAACCAGGAACGTACAAAGACACAAGGGAAGATGTAGTTTGTACTGTCTGTCCAATAGGTTCGTGTTTATTGTGGCATACTGCCATTTACATTACACTTTCCTTTTAGATAAAGCTTAATATTCATTTGTGCATGTTTTTTATTCAACACAGGTCATTACTGTGTAGGAGATGTAGCTGTACCTTGTCCTGCAGGGACTTATGGACCTAAAGAAGGTCTGCAGAGGCTGAGAGACTGCACAGTCTGTCCTGCAGGTACAGTGGCACACCTTCAGTTGTGATACTCACAGTATCACATCTAAAGGAGGTTACAGTTACATTTATAGCTTGCATGAACAGTTTCTCAAACTTAATAGGCCGGTTTTACTTATCTAATTGTTTTGCATGTCTTTGCCACCGAATCTATAAATATTTTTCTCTAGGGTTTTACTGTCTGGAAGGCAGCTCACAGAGACCCACCTCCCAGTTCCTGTGCCCACAGGGCTATTACTGTGAAGAAGGCACTGCCACCCCTCATGGGTCACCTTGCCCTGCTGGTACAGCGGGGGAACAACTGGGTCAAACAAGTAGAGCAGCCTGTAAGAGATGTAGAGAAGGACGCTTCTGTCCTGCAGGTAAATCTTAGCACTCACGTACAGACTTCAATGGAAACAAGTACGGAAAAACTAAAAAGATGTGTCACTGTTAAACGACTACTGTCATGTTTGACAGGGGGGTTTTGTATGTTGTGTGTGCGACAGGCTCGTCGAGTCCTGGCTTGCCCTGTGCTCGGGGGAGATACTGCCCTGGGGGCACATTGGAAGAGGTTATATGTCCTCAAGGCACCTTCACCCCTCATCAAGGGGCAATAAGTGAGATTATTACTGTTTTATACTCCTCACTCATTAAGTAATATTTCATACTCACAGTCAGTGATTTTCCATTTGTAAGTTATTTATAAGTGAAAGTGATTATTTGGGAGCAGCTTTAGTCCTTCAAAAGCTCAGATGAAACGAACATGATGCTTTGCCAGTCTATCACAGCAAACCTCGGTGATTATATAAAATTCTAGGTGTTGCTTAGGCCCCATGATGAACCAGAATATATGGGTGAGAAATTGCACCAGATGGATGCCAAGAGGGCAAAGAGAGAGAGAGTGTCTAATTTAGGAATATGTAACAACCATCAGTAGCAAGCTGGAGTTGTGAGTCCGCTGTAGAAAAAATGAGTGATGGCTGTGAAGACAAACCTAGCTACATGAGCAGTGAGTATAGAATAGGAGCAGTTCACAAATCCCTAGCTGATACAGTGCCTTGCGAAAGTTTTCGGCCCCCTTGAACTTTGAGACCTTTTGCCACATTTCAGGCTTCAAACATAAAGATATAAAACTGTAATTTTTTGTGAAGAATCAACAACAAGTGGGACACAATCATGAAGTGGAACGAAATTTATTGGATATTTCAAACTTTTTTAACAAATAAAAAACTGAAAAATTGGGCATGCAAAATTATTCAGCCCCCTTAAGTTAATACTTTGTAGCGGCCAACACAAACTAGACTTTTTCAGTAATTTGTTGCTTTGCTTTCCTTCATCAAAAGGACCTAAACAATTGTTAACCTCAGCTCGAAAATGATTTTCAGAACTCAAAGATCTCCGGTACAGCCTAACACTAAACAATTCCTCATGATCTGCCTCTGCAGGGGTACTAATGCCATCGGAGCCACACTGTATAAAACAAATACATGAAACGATCGATTTAATTCATGTAGACTGATGAATGCACTTTTGACTGTTTTGGCATTTTGTGATGTGACTTTGTGGTGTTGGGTGCCTTTAATCCTTGTGTATTTCATCTCACTCCAACAGTGTGTGAATACATTTTATATACTTCTGTTTGCAGGAGTGTGTGTGTGTGACAGACAAATAACATATGTACAATAGGTCAGAACAAAACTATCTGCCCAGTTAATGTAATTGTAATATGATCGTTAAATTGGCTCATGGATAGATGTTAAAACGAACCACCCTGTTGTTTATCTGTATTCAATGGCCCGTGAGTCAAAATTCACACCTAAAGTCATTCAAATGAATCATCATTAGCGTGGAAGGAAAATACTTAAACAAGTCTCACTCATCCACTAACATGAATTAGCGAATTGCGTGTTTGCTTAACTGCAACTAACAAAACGAGGATGTAGGTAAATATTGAAATTCCCTTCGATTGGTGGCCAGTCTGTAAAGCACCGGGTGAGCAGGCGCTCCCTATTGATGAGCTTCAGCTAATCCATCGCATTTCCCTGTAAATAGCTTTCTGCATGAGAAAGAGACCCCCCCCCCCCCCCCCAGACTCATTTGGAGCAGCATAGAAACACATACAGTACACACATGGATCACTGTGTAGAGCTATGGGCAGCTTCTGCACAACTTCTATAATTAATTAAAGTCCCACTCCAGAAACATTTTCATTTTTATATTTGTATATAAAAATACTTTACTATAAACAATATGCAGTCTAACACAGCTTTTCCTCAAAAAAATTTCAGTGGGCCTCTGTAATAGGAATGAACATTGCCCCTCATTGTGCATTCCAGGATCTATGAATGTTGCCGTCATCCCTTATGTGGATTTGAATAATTTTGCACGCCCAATTTTTCAGTTTTTTATTTGTTAAAAAAGTTTGAAATATCCAATAAATTTCGTTCCACTTCATGATTGTGTCCCACTTGTTGTTGATTCTTCACAAAAAATTACAGTTTTATATCTTTATGTTTGAAGCCTGAAATGTGGCAAAAGGTCACAAAGTTCAAGGGGGCCGAATACTTTCGCAAGGCACTGTACCTTTGAACCTAGCAAAGAGCCTAACAAAGTAAGCCTAAATTAATCTTAGCATGGCAACAACATGTATGTAACTCTTTTCTAAAGGTATGAAGGACTGTCTCAAATGCCCGCCTGGTTTCTACTGTCCTGAGGGGTCAAGCGACCCTGTGCCTTGTCCACCAGGATCTTTCAACCCTTTAGAAGGTCAGGATGAGTTGGCTGATTGCAGAGAGTGCTATGCAGGGAAAGCATGCACACAGGTGGCTCTGAGGGCTCCTGATGTTGACTGCATGCAAGGGTAAATATAATCTCTGCAGGCTTCACAAACTGTTTTCTGTCTAGGATCCTCTAGTGAGACTGTCACTATTTTCTCTAGTTTTCAGTAATCCTGCCTTGGCATTGATTTTTCTGTGAGTTTGATCACTCTGCCTGAATCCTGATAGGTTTGTGTGTCCTCCTGGTTCATCTAAACCCAATGCCCCAACCAGTGCTTGCCCACCGGGAACACTGAGCAATCGCACTAACCTCACTGACCGCTCACAGTGCCAGCCATGCCCAGCACGATACGCTTGTCTTCGAGGTGCTGTTTATCTTTTACACAGACACATGTTCAGCTGGCCTTTAAAAACACTGGTTTATAATTCATTTCTATAGTATCATGTACCTGTGCCAAAGTGAGCTGAGTGATATCATATCAATATAACACAGGATGAATTATGGTTATATACATTTCTGACTTTACTTGACAGCTCCAGATACATGAAATTAACAATGATTGGCAGTACCAAATTAATCACTGTGTTCACATTTGTAGTCACTGTGTATAAATGTGTTTTAAAAACCATAACAATAATTTCCAAAGTTTTGTCAAGTCACTGAGGTATTAAATCATAAATACTGTGATATTTGATTGCATCACTACCACCTAGACTCACTTTATTTTAATAAAATCCACATTCTGCAGCTTGTGTGCAAATTTTCTAGCATTGAGGCCTGTATTGTTTATGATTTTTCAGGAACTGGTGGGATCCAGAGACCACCACTCTCCTGCTTTGCAGGACATTATTGTCCTCCTGGAACTATGTTTCCCACCCAGTACAAGTGTCCTATGGGGACATGGAGTGGTCAGAGTGGATTGGAAGCTGAAAGTGAGTGTCAGCCATGCCCAGAGGGCTGGTACTGTTTGGCCGGTTCTGGAGCTCCATCTGGTCGATGCAGCTCTGGGCATTACTGTCCTGAAGGTACACATCAGTGTGACATAAGTGGCGATAAATTAAATGAATACATTGCTTTACTTCTGTAGCCACTGTAAGAACATCTATCTCACAAGAGTATCTTTGAAGTAATTAAATGTTTTGCTTTGCTAAGTGTTAAATTGCAGATTTTCATACCTAATTTAATTCATAAAATAAGATTTGGTTTCT
Source organism: Monopterus albus (assembly GCF_001952655.1). Lineage (NCBI taxonomy): Eukaryota > Metazoa > Chordata > Actinopteri > Synbranchiformes > Synbranchidae > Monopterus > Monopterus albus. Next base: position 2,207,342 of record NW_018127925.1, read on the forward strand.
CTTGTAGAGCTGTAATCACGAGTCATTTACGTGGATATAACTATGCTGATGTTGATGTCACCAGGGACTGCATATGGCACCCAGTTTCCTTGCCCTGCAGGAACTTACAGCTTTCAAATGGGCAACAGACACAGAGAAGACTGCCTGATTTGTCCTGAGGGCTCATTCTGTCAACAGGGCACCTCCAAACCTTCCCCCTGCCCACCGTAAGTAGTTAATTATGTGTTGAATATGAAGATAAAGAATTTATGATGAGGACGACGACAATATGGAAAGAATTTGCTGTGATTAGGTAAGATGAAGGACTAAGCTGGTTTAATGATTATGATTTGTTATTTCCACTCCGTCTCGTCTTTCTTCAGCTCCACATTTCGTCATCTGAAAGGAGGTCGGAAGCTGGAGGACTGCTCTGCTTGCCCTGCTGGCTATTTTTGTCCCCACTCAGCCACTGCCACCCCCAGAGTGTGTGGAGCTGGCAGCTACTCTGTAAGGTCCCATCTATGACAATATGACTGGTCAAATGACAGGACCAGTGGAAACCAGCGCTGGCATTTCAGTCTTGTCACTCCAGGAACCGTTGTCTTATTTTTAGATTAGCATTTTCTGCCCACAGTGACATTGTCTTACATTACTCACCATGTATGTAAATGTTTAAATGTCAGTAAGAAAAGCATTTAAACTTAAAATTTATTACAGTTTATCATTCACTCTCAGCACTGAAGCATTATCAGTGTTATTCTAGCATCTTCCAAATGACAGTAAACAATCTCCCTTATGTTTTCAGTCTGTCTTTTGCCGTGTCCCTCCCCCGTACTAGTTGATATCTTTAACTCTCTGAATCTTCCTTGATGTTCTCTTGTGTGTAGGACGAAGGCTCTGCGGAGTGTTCTCCATGTTTGCAGGGCCACTACTGCAGTAATGAGACCACTAGTGAAGAAGCCATGTTAAACGTTATGGTGTGCCCCCCAGGCTTTCTCTGCTCTCAGGGTTTGGCCAGAGAGCCCCAGCGCTCTGCCACAATGTGTCCTCGAGGCTTCTACTGCCCAGGAGGAGCCATTGTGAGTCAGAGAACGACATACACTGTACAGCTAAAGAAGATTTTAGTTTGCTTTTTAAGTTTTCATTAAACTACCTACAAATTATTTCCCTCATAGGATCCAAACCCCATTCCTTGCCCCAGTGGTACCTACAGTGATTTTCCAGGTCTCCGTGACATGAGTGAGTGTGTCCAGTGTCCTGAGGGGAAGTACTGTTACTCTGAACAGCCTCAAGAGCGACCTATCACCAGGCCTGTAAGATCACAAATAAAATATTGACATTGAGCAATTATTTTGCACGTCTTCACCAGACTCATTTTCAGTGTAGTAGCATTAAATAGTCACATACATAGTTATACAATTGTACTGAACATTGTACTTACAAAGTACATGACAGGATTATCTTGAATGCTGTAATGTTTCAGACAGGAGTGTGTCCTGATGGACACTACTGTCCACTAGGGACTGGCTACCCATACACCCACCCCTGCCAAACTGGCCATTACAGGAACAACACACTTGGCCACAGTGGAGAGCAGTGTGTTTTATGTTCACTCAGGTACTACTGTGGCAGCCCAGGAACAGCCATGCCCTTAGTCTGCCCTCAGGTACTGTGAAGATACAGTAATTAAAAAAAGTATTATCTCATGAGTGAGACAGTGTAACTTCTCTCTAGGTGTGCTTTCTACTATATATCTCATATAGTAAGAGTGTTTCTTTCTTTCTGAATCTCTTTCTCTGGTTGTCAATTTATTCATAGGGCTTTTACTGTCCAGAGGGCACTTCTACTCCTGAACCTTGCCCTGAAGGAACTTATGGCGCACGCTCCGCTCTCAGTGATGTGTCTGAGTGCTCCCCTTGTTACGGTGGCTGGTATTGCACTGGTGTGGGACTTACAGAGCCCTCTGGAAGCTGCCAAGAACGCTTCTACTGCAGAGAGGGAGCCAAGTCTGCAGTACGAGAATGCTGTTTTAATAATGTGTTAAACAGAGATTGTTAGTCATTAATTCTGAACCTTTTTTTATATTATACTTTGACCCTCATTAACTTCTGTAAAGTGGTTACTAGTCCTTCTGGGGGTCCTTAAGTAAATTCAGTGAAATAAATAACAACATCTTTTCTAACTGATATGTTTTTTCAAAGAGCATTACTACAAAAGGATTAGAGGAACTTTCTTCATCAGTGATGCTACTCAAATTAAGACAGTGTGATTTTCAGTGTGGTGATGGACAGTGTTGAAAAGTAACATTTGCTCAAGTACTTTACTTAAGTGCACTTTTGATTTATCTGCACTTTGCCAGTCCCTATTTCCATTTTGTGCCATACCTCACTTTTGACTTCACTACATTTTAGAGAAAAATACTGCACTTTTTACTCTGCTACATTTATTTTATAACTTACTAGTTACTTTTCAGAATCAGATTAATAAATAAAATACAGCACAGTCATAAGACTTTATTGATCTCTGGAGGAAAGTTCACAAGCTACCCGGCAGTACGTCACATTGTAAGCATATAAGCTGGAAGTAGCTCCCCCTTCACCAGCTGCAACATTAAACGTGATGTACACAATAATGTGCCAATAATTACAGTCCATTAATAATATACAATAATGTTAAATGTGCCATTATGCATATTGTGAGTACTATTAGTACTTGTTTTGATGTTAAAATTTTGCACTTTTACTAAAGTAACATTTTTAATCTCTGACTTTTACTTGTATCCGAGTATTTTTACACTGTGGTATTGCTACTTTTACCTAAGTAAAGGAGCTGAGTACTTCTTCCACCACTGGTGATGGAAGTCTTATCAAAACATTACATTATGTTTTACATTATATTATTTGCACTTCACACTATTGCTTATCTGTCCATGTATGTGCTGGGGTTATGTCCAGACTCCAGTTGATGGTCCATCAGGAGGTTTGTGTCCATCAGGAAGTTACTGTCCTCTAGCTTCATCTTCTCCTCTTCCCTGCCCCCCCGGCACCTTCAGCAACAGCACTGGCTTCAGCAAGCCTGAGGAGTGTGTCAGCTGTCCACCAGGGTAATACCACTTATATTTAACTCACTGTTCATTCTATTATTCTATTGTTATTCATTCTGTTTTTAAGAGGACCATGTCAAATTCAAGCCTTTACTATATGTCAATATGTTTCTCTTCCTGTCAGTTTCTATTGTTTAGGCTACAACAACTCTTCACCCTCAGGTCCTTGTTTTTCTGGTTTCTACTGTACTGGAGGCTCAGCTTCACCTGTTCAGAATGAAGCAGAAAAAGGTCATTATACCTTGGAGGGTGCATTCAGGGCACAACCATGTCCTCTTGGCACTTTTCAGCCGGTAGGCAATACACCATACAGAATACCAAGCGTTGCTACTCTCAGAGTTTCCTATTAAAGTTATATAATGAGAAAATGCCATATTCAAGTTTATTCCCTTGTTTATAAATCCTCCTCAGCATCAAGGTGCGCAGTCATGTGTGGAGTGTCAGGGAGGCAGACTGTGTAACAGGACGGGCATGTACCAGACACCACTGTGTCCCACAGGACACTTCTGTCCTCCGGGGTCCTCTATTGCTCGCCCCTGTCCTCCAGTGAGTATGTGTGTGTTACAGTGTGTATGTGTGTGTGTGAGAGAGAGAATATAAGTTTGCTGCTAATGCTTATTCTTCAGTCTCCTTCTTATGTGTGTTCATGATCAGTTATGTTCCCTGTATCTTCTGTTTCTAATTTTATTTAGTCTTGATCTAATTCCATTAATTAAAATTGTAAAATTACAGTATCTGGTTATTCAGGGCTCCTACTCTGACCAGCCTGGTGGCGATGCTGTGTGGCACTGTCGGCCATGCGAGGCTGGTTGGTTCTGCAGCAGAGCAGGTCTCTCTGACCCTCAGGGTCTCTGTGACCCTGGACACTACTGCACCTCTGGAGCCTCCACTGCCTCTCCAGTAAGACATGATGAAGTAGTGGTATGAAAGTGTAAACAAGACATAATTACATAAAAGCATTTGTAGAAGCATGAACAGAAAGTGTTTACTCTGACAGTGTCTTTACATAAAATGTAAATATAACGTGCCTTTGCCAAGGTATTTGAGGTTATGCACAGGGCATGAGAGAATATGTTTTGTTCCTCCATAAATATGTTTCATATGCAGTGATGTGGCAAGAACCCCTGATATATTATTCTAATTTTCACTGTGATGGTGAAATCTCTGACATTAGAATTTGGTTTTGGTCAAGTCATCCTATATTTTGTTATCATGTTACAGTGTATGAGCCAGGGTGAGGAGCACAGACAAAGGAAAATATGTAGTTAAAGAGCTGGAAATATCCTGAATTTTAAGCCAAATATTTCTGCTGTAGCTGTGTGGTTGATTTGATGGCAGCCGTTAAGTTCCCACACACTGTGACTACAGTGTTCTCTGTCATTTGATATGACTATGAAGTTAGAGGCATGTTTAGCTCAAGTTTGCATTAGTTAAATAAATGTTTTTCACAAGTGCTTTTTTTTTTTGATAAACTGCAGTGCGTGGGAAATGAAGGACAGCTACCAACTCACACCATCCACAGCTATAACTTTAAACTTCTAACCAGAACTTAAAGCCAAAATGATCAAACTTTGTCATAATCAGATGTTTCCTCCAACACTCCCACAGGCAGCTGTGCCCTCTGGTGGCGTGTGTCCTGCAGGCTACATCTGTCCCCGAGGGACCAAGTATGCCCAGCAGCACCCCTGTCCTATTGGAACCTGGAGCAACACTGTTGGAGCTCAAAATCTGTCCTCTTGCTGGCCCTGTCCTCCGGGACTCTACTGCAACAGCACTGGACTCAGCCAGCCCTCTGGCATCTGTGATTCAGGTACAGTAAAAGAATTAATTATCTATTAATTAGAGAAAATCAGATTTGATGTTTAAAAAAATGTTTGTTTCTTTTGGTCAAGAAAACATCACCTCTGTGTTTTAAATCAGTGTCTCTACTGATTTATAGGGTATTACTGTTCAGAAGGGGCAGCTTCTCCAATGCCCTTAGATGGTGAGACAGGGGACATTTGTCCAGTTGGACACTACTGTCCCGTAGGCTCAAGTTCTCCTCTACTCTGTCCTGATGGAACTTATTCAAGCTCTACAGGTATAGAAAAGCACCTGCATAACATATGAGGTTGCAGAATTTTAAAATATGAAATCCAGGCAATGTGTTCATTCTTCCTTGGATGAAGGGGCAGAAGTGTGTGACGACTGCCCTCCAGGGACCTACTGTCTGTCAGGAGAAGGGGTCCAGGCCTGTCCAGGAGGCCACTATTGTCTTGGTGGTGGTGCTGAGACCATCTTGCCTTGCCCTCCTGGCACATACAGCCCTCAGTTTGGCCTCAGCCATGTGGAGCAGTGCCTCATTTGTCCAGCAGGTGAGAGTGTTGTCACATGGTTGTCCTCAGTGCTCTGTCTGCAAGACACTGGAAAGTATTTGCTGGATGTGCTGAAAGTAATCAAATTTAATGAACTAGAGAAAGATTTTTTATTTTGTGATAGGATTTGTTATAAACACTGTCAAGATTTCAGTGCCTCGTTTTTCATATTTTGTTAACAGGGTTGTACTGTGAGGACTGGGGTCTGTTTGAACCTACAGGGCCCTGTCAGGCTGGCTATTACTGCATAGCAGGTATACTGTATGTACAGTATAATACCAGCACAGTTTTAGATTTTTACAAGTAGATAGCATGTCAACCACATGTCCAGTAACCTGTAATGCGACCTAAAGACCTGCTACTGTACAAAATGCATTTGTACTGCTAAACTGGACTGGACAACTAAACATAACTAAAATGTGCAACTTTTCAAGGTGTGAACTTTCAGAACCCGGATGGTAACTTCAGCACAGGAATCGGAGGAGCATGTCCAAAGGGAAGGTACTGTCCTGAGGGCACCAGTCTCCCGGTGCTCTGTCCCCCAGGGACCTACTCTAATAGGTTGGTGTGCCAAAGTATTACACATATAGTGTTCTAAGAAGTTTACCTATTCCTCTTTTTTTCTAACTTTTTAACTGCATATGTTTGTATCATCATGGACGACATAACTGCTCCCCAAAGTGAAGCCACTGCGACTGCAACCAGCCTCCTGGTGGATAGTCGCAGTATAGGTCGTAAATCCTGCTTCCTCCATGTTAGTTGATGAAACGTGAGCCAAAATAAAAACTCAAAGTAGAAATCAGATAAAATTTCTCCAGAGGTCACTTCTGTGGTTTTTTTTGTATATATTATCACACTGATGTGTGTAAAAGTGGTCATTTTTCTGGTAAGTTTAATTTTAATAAGTTATTTGATGATATAAAAAGAGGTGTATTTTAGTTTAGAGCTTTGATTGGTGGTCCGATGCTGTCACTCCACTTCTGGTTGCCACTGAGCAGAATCTGGATGTGAAAAACGCAAGATGGCAGCCACCGTATTCACGCTATTTAGGCTTCACTTTTAGTGGAGAGAAGTAGTGATGTCCATCGTACGTATGTGTATGGTTGCAGGCTTCACCTGAAAGAAAGCACAGACTGTAGTCCATGTCCAGCAGGTCACTTCTGTGGTACTGCAGGTCTCACTCATCCATCTGGACTGTGTGAGGCAGGATTCTACTGTCCAGGGGGAGACAGAGAAGCTACAGGTAAAACTGCAAAATACTGACTCTTCATATTTTTCATGAGAAGGTAAATTAACTTGTTCTTATGGGATGATAGCACTGAAATTTACTACACTGATTCTTGGTGAAAGGTAAGCTTGGTTTGGTCGTCAGCGATTCAACTGTTAATCAGTGATTATAAAATGAATGTATTACTTGCATGATGTGAAATAGCTGCAAGCAAAACTAACATCTAATGTGTGAATATAAGTCTTATGAATAAGCATCAGATAGAAGAGAAACAGATGCTGATGAATGCAGGAAATCTTAATGTGTGAGGGTGTTTTGTTGAATGAGCACAATTAATCAGGGTTTATCACAGGATTCATCACATTAAGGGCTTAGCAGTCATTATCCCAGTCATTTAGGAAATATAATTGGTTTTTCTCCTCCAGGCTCAGAAGGAGGTCTTTGTCCAGTAGCTCATTACTGCCCTGAGGGTAGTGCTAGCCCAGTTCCATGCCTAGCTGGAACCTACAGCAACCTCACAGGCCAGTCTGTGTGTTCTCGCTGCCTCCCTGGATACTACTGTCCAGACAAGACTGGCAACTTCACCAAGTTCCCCTGTCCCCCTGGATTCTACTGCCCTGATGGTAGTTTCACCCAAAACAAATCAGTCATGGTTGTGTTTCTCCATAAATTACTGTAATTAAAAAACTTTCACATTTAATAAATTCAACATAGCCTCTATAGAGAATCTTCTTACAGCACTGAAAGATTGTGTCAGGTTTGATAAATGGTTCCCTTCAGCTTTTACAATACAGGATATAGCATTTAAAACAAAAAATATGGCATGTGCCACTTGAATTTTCATTGTGTTATTTGCAGGTACTAGGCATGCCACCCAGTTTCCCTGTCCTCGTGGATACTACAACCCAGAGCCCATGACTCAGAGTCTGGACAGCTGCCTGCCTTGTCCTCCGGGACACTACTGTGAGAACGAGAGACTGACCAAAGTGTCAGGAAAATGCAAGGCTGGTCAGTAATAGTGTCTTGTTTATTTGTGCCAAAATACAATAGTAGATATACAGCCTCATTCCTCAGTGTCAGGACTTAGTCCTCTGTGCCAGCCTATTTGTCTCTAGGGCTCAGCAAACCAGTCCAAAGCAGTCTGGGGTAGGGAACAAAGAATGCACATTAAGCACAAACATCACAACTCATTACAAACCACATCAGTCATGATTTTACTTCTGCACTTTACACTGTTACTCTAGCATTTCAACAACAGTGACCTTTAAATATCACCCTGTATTTTTTTTTTTTTTATGTACAAAGATGTAAAACAGCCTGGCTCCATATGTTATCCACATTATGCACACAAGTCACAGGTAGACATTAGAACAGTGGCTTTTTTTAGCATCAGTGACTCATCTCTCTCACCTTGCTGTGTAAAGCTGTCATCCTGCTCTGTTATTTCACCTTGTGCTGAGAAAATTATCATGTGATGTCTACAGTGATGCTGCATACCATGTTCGTTTGTATGTCGCAGAGACAGACATCAGCCAAAAACATCAGTGTGTTATTTTCATCTTCTTCTCCCCTGACTTTTGCTGTGTTTGTTGCTCTCAGGTTGGTTCTGTGTATCAGCAGCATGGAACTCCCAGCCATTTGACCTGGACAATTACACAAATGCAAACTGTCTATGTCCAGCTACCTCCACAGGGGGGCGCTGCCAGGTGGGCTTTTACTGCCCCCTGGGTAGCTCTGAGCCCGTGCCTTGTCCGCCAGGAACTTTCTGTAACATCTCAGGTAGCCAGTCACAGAAATTACATTTGACACTCACTGATCTGCCATTATAAAGCAAACAAAAACTTACTGGGAAAATATACTGTATTTTGTTAAAATATATTTGAATGGATGGAAAGATACATATGGGCAGTATGTATAGTAAATGTATGGTATATAATCAACACATAATCTCTTTCTTGCTGAGAGAATTGTACAGTAGGAGTAAAAAAGTACATAGATGTGACAACTTGAGGCTTCTTAGGGGCACACACATTAATCTGCAGAGGGTATGCCAGTCTCTAAGCACTTAGATGTAGTATTTTTGGATCTATAATAATATGAATACAGTACAATAATATACAAATAACAAATGCATTTATGTTGTTCAAAAGGTTTGGCACTGCCAATGGGTCCCTGCTCCCCTGGGTATTACTGTGCAGGAGGAGCTACTGATGCCAGACCAACAGATGGAGAAACAGGCAACATCTGTCCACCTGGGACATACTGTAGTAAGCCCTGCTCTGCTGCCTTGAAACACTTGTATCAATAAACTTGCCAGCAAAGTTTTTTTATCCTATTAATAGTAAAGTGCTTGATGAAATAAACAGTACATTGCTGGAGACCATCAAATAGGGAATCTGTATAAACTGTATACGTATCACTATTACACTGCAAAAGATTGCAAAGTCATATTATATCTTACCTTATAACAAAGGAAGCAGAGCTGATTGGAATTCTTTTTCTATAGCAGAATGGTCCCAGCCTGGATCACTGGGGTTTGCTCTAGACTTTATTTTTTCCACAGCCCCAGAGGTATGCAAATTAAGTAGACTGGAGACTAAGTAGCTATGACTCAGCTGGATTGAACTCCCTAAATTACCCATGGGTATGAGTGTGAGTCATCTTGTTTCTATTTGTGTTAGTCTGTTGGTAAACTGTTGACCTGTGTAGGGTGTCTCCTCTCATTCTGTGTTGCCCTGTAGCCCTGCCTGGGCGTTGGTATGCAAAGGCAGACAATGAATAGAAGAAGGAATGATGGTTTACTCCAGCGATTTCTCTCCACAGTGGAGGGCGCAGGGGAACCGGAATTGTGTCCAGCTGGTACTTTCTCCCCAGCGCCAGGTCTAACCAGTGAGGCTGCCTGTCAGTCCTGTAGTGCAGGTTTCTACTGCAGAGGAGCAGGTCTCAGGGCACCAACTGGCCCCTGCAGCCCAGGTCAGTAAATACACTGTTTCATGATGTATCGGTATTACGAACCTTCATCACCTGCCTGATGAAAGTATTCTTTATTATAGCTCCAACCTCCTTTCTATTCTTTACCCTCTACTGGATTACGGTTCTTGTCACCTTGATAGGCTACTGGTGCCCTCCTGGTGAGACTGTGGCTACAGCCCTGCCATGTCCTCCAGGCCACTTCTGCCCACAAGGTAGTGCAGCCCCACAGCTCTGCCCATCAGGAACCTACCAGGACAGAGAGAAACAGGAAGCCTGCACTGTCTGTAAGGCTGGTAAGACACCTGCTATATTCACTTTTTTTTAACTTTCTCAGTAGGAGCACATATTTGTTTTACTTAATAGGCCGTAGTGAAAGCAGCTCTCCAGCAACCAGCAAGTGTTTTATTTATTGAAGTTAATGACTCGTTCACATGCAGGTGCTGCATTTATTAGACTGTAATTTGCAAGTTTGTCCAAAGAACTGTTCTGTAAATGTGTTTCATTTTCCATCATTATGTCTTCAGTACTTCCCCATACTGGCAGTCCTAATTTAAAAAGATGCATTCCTCCTCTTTCAAGGTTTCTACTGTGATTTGAGACTGGGTCTAGCCAATGCCTCTTTGCTGAGGCCCTGCCCTAAAGGACACTTTTGCCCTGCAGGCACAGCCCTGCCCAACCAACATCCCTGCCCTGTAGGCTCCTTCAATCCGAGACAACAAGCAGACAGCCCTGCAGACTGCATGCCATGTGCTGCTGGACAGTACTGCCCTTCTGTGGGATTGTCAGAGCCATCAGGTGAGAAACAGAGGGATCTCTTCTCTTCTCTTCTCTTCTCTTCTCTTCTCTTCTCTTCTCTTCAGCAGTGGTAGGCACTGCTATGTATGTGATAATTAGAACATCTTGAATTTTTAACCCTGACCCTAACCCTAATTCCAACAAACGAGCTTCTACAGTTTTCTTATGTTATTTGTTTTACTGTACTTTCTTAGATAATCTATGTGAAGGGCTTATGTAAGGTTTATAATAAGATTCCCCCGTGGAATGGAAATAAACATTTTTCAAACTCTACAAATAAGGATGTGAACTAATATGTTTGTGTTTGATTAATGTTAATTGTGTCCATTATTTTTACGTAGAAGCTGTGGTCTGTAGCATGCAGGCTTGCAGATGTATTCACATTAGCATGCACTCACGTATATTGTGTTGAAATATTCTCTACCTTTAGGACCATGCCATGCTGGATACTGGTGCAAAGAGGGAGCATCCTCTCCCAGCCCACTGGATGGACTCTCAGGTTCCCTGTGTCCACCTGGTCAATACTGCCCCTCAGGTTACTTGATCTCCCTTAAGCAATCAGGCACCAGCAGCTGCTTCAGAGCTGCTCTACTGCTGGTACCTGAAATATATCAGGTTGCATAGGGACCACATTTTCATAATTGTGTTTTTGTAATCCAACATTGATGCAGCTTTTTTAAATAGGGTAATGTAAGCAAATTTATACTGTGATGATATCAACATTCTACTCTATTAAAGTCTAGGCTCATAATGTTTTATTCATGCTAATTACCATTTCTTGGCCTACAGGAATTTATGACAACATTTATCTTATAACTTTAATCAGTTTCTTCAAGTTAATTTGTACACCTGTTCTCTCTGACCTTTGCTCTGAAAAGACTGCTGTAGAGTAAACTCTTCCTTGTTTGGAGTCGTTCAACCACACATGCAATAATGAGTGCTTTATAAGCGTATCATCTTAGTTGCAAAAGTGCCTAGTGTGTAAAATGTTGTCACAGTATGTTGTATCGCAAAACCTAATAACTGCAGAGTGCTTGTTATCATCAGTAGTCTTTTAACAGTTGTCTATATACTTGTCTGTTTACTGCAAGTGAAATATGAGTTGGTGTGTGTGTGTGTGTGTGTCATCTTTTCAGGCACCACAGCTCCCATTGCCTGCTCTGAAGGAAGCTGGTCAAATAGCTCAGGCTTGTACAGCCAGGAGGACTGCAAACCCTGTCTAGGAGGATTTTACTGTGACTCTACAGGCCTCACAAAACCCAGTGGACTCTGTACCGAAGGGTATACCAGACTCCAGTTAACTTAAGGAATAAAATAACTTAAGGAATAAAATTTACCAGTATCCCTATTGTTGATATTATTTAAGACTAACTAATGAAAAGTGCTTCCCAGCCATCTTATCATTGCAGGTTTCAAAACTAAGTATTACTGGCTCTTGTGCATATAATGTATATATCATTTTTATATTGGTTCTTATTCAGATATTACTGTGTGGAGGGAGCTGTCACACCCACCCCTACCGATGGAATTACAGGGGGCCCTTGTCCCGAGGGTTACTGCTGTCCACAGGGAACCGTTCAGCCTGTGCTTTGTCCTCCTGGGACGTATGTGGCTGTTACACTTGCTACTCATTGTGATCCCTGTGTGCCAGGCTGGTACTGTGTGTCTGGCTTTCTGTACCTCTGTCCTGCAGGTTTGTGTTTTCCTGTTTGGTGTACATGCTAATTTTGGAAAATCATTTATCAATAATCAAACAAAAATAGCTGAAAAACAGAAACAGACAACAAACACTGGTGAGAAAAATCTATGCAATTACTAAACAGTTTAACCTAAGTTTTTGTGTCCTTCATGTGTATGCATTTCTTTGTGTTTGTTCTGTGACCTGCAGGCTTTTATTGCCCTGAAGGAACTGGATTTGACTTGAGAGGCTGTCCAGAAGGAACTTACGGTCCTGACCCCGGCTACTGGTCTGTCTCTCAGTGCAGGCAGTGTGACGGCGGCCATTACTGCTCTTCCAGAAATGCTACAGCTGTCACTGGACCATGTCAGGAGGGATATTACTGCTCACATGGAAACACCTCTCCACAGCCTGCCTCACATACTGCAGGTAAGCGGAGAGCTTTACCAGACATGTTCACAAGGAAATAGAGTACACTATCATCTGATAATATCATGTTTTTTCTGACTAATACAGTATGTGAGAAAACTGAACAGGTAACCTGATGAATGTCTGAGGCACTGGCTCTCCATCAGTAAGGAAAACTTTTTGATTGGCTTCGCCATCAGTACTCCTAGTTTGGGACAGTTGACAAATTGCATCTGTGTTTCCTGTGTCTCTCACCAGGAGAGGGAGGTCCATGTCCTGCTGGTCATTACTGCCCCGAGGCCACCGTTCATCCTCTGCCCTGTCCTCGTGGAACATTCTCTGACCTCATCGGATTAGCCTCCCAGGTCGTTCTGGCTCAGTATCACATTTACATGTCTCCTTGACAATGAGGGAGACAAAAATCTTACTCCTCAAAATTAAACCAGGATGGAATTTGATTGAAATTGCCAAATTTTATTTTATTGACTTCATGTCTTGCCTTATTCACTTCATTTCTTATTTACCTGTATTATTTTATATTACTAGTATTTAATATTTTACACTTTGGGTTTACATGGAGTATTACATAGATGTCTGTTATGCTCTACTAGTTTTTGGTCAGCAGCCCTGCTACTATGCAGTAACATAATGCTTTCTCTGTCACTGAGACAGCCAATCAATATCTAATCCCAAATCAATATTGCAGGGAGACTGTCTCTTTTCTTTCATTTTCTTACAGTCTCTATATTTTTCTTCCCGTCTCTCATTTCCACTGTCAGGAGGATTGTCAGCCATGTCTTCCTGGCTACTACTGTGATGCTGTGGGGCTCTCTGTGCCTTCGGGAGAGTGCTGGGAAGGTTTCATCTGTCTCAGGGGTGCAGATCGTCCCGACCCTCCAGTGAGAGGCAGCCGTGGAGGACCTTGCCCAAAAGGTGATCAGATTCCTCGGCATTAAGGCATCTCCACAAAGCAGATAAATAGATAAATAATAAGAAGAAATAAAAAATTAGAGAGGATATTGTTAAAAGAAAATGAATCCAGCCAGTCAGCAGAAAAAAATAGGAATATGTAATCATGAAGCTATTGTTTAGACAAGAAATAGAAAGAAAATTGGAATTGTGAAGCACACAGTTAGCCTTTAAAAAGCCTAAGGGCAGCTTTGTGAATAGGTAAACAAAACACTTTTTAAAAGTTAATAGGGCTAAACACAAGCAACTGCTCTTTTGACTCTGCAAATCAAACCCGCTCCCCTGTGGACTGTGTGTCTCTGTGTATGTGCTTAGGTGTGTATTGCTTTCATGAATCTTTTCTTCACACAACTAGGATATTACTGTCCTGAGGGCTCTGTGGCTCCTCAGAAGTGCCCCCTGGGAACCATCAGTACAGAAGATGGCAGAGCCAGCTGTGATGCCTGTCCCCAGGGGTAAACCTGCTTATCAGTCACAATCACTGTGCACCATAAAAACATACATTTTCACCTGTGAACATGGTGGATTATGCCAGAGCTGTAAATATACATATAGTACATGCTTTTGATGTTGGTTTGTTTACATATAGTGTATATACACACAGGCTCAAGTATGTTCCAGCCTCATTGCCAACACCAGTTGCCAACTACATTAATCTATCCTTGTTCTGTTTGGGTAGTTTTTACTGTGCTGGCAGTAGTAATGGCGCTTTGTGGGAGAGTTACGAGTGTCCAGTGGGTCATTACTGCCCGTCTGGGACTTGGTCGAAACACCAGTACCCATGTCCAGCTGGATCCATCAACCCATACACTCGGATGACAAAACCTCAGGATTGCTTGCCTTGCCCACCAGGTCACATGCCAGTCACTGCTAATGTTTGTGACAGTATCTAATGTAGTGCATTATCTGTTTTGCAAAGTAATCTTTTTCTCTCACTTTTTTTTTCTCTCAAACCAGGCTCCTTCTGTGCATCCGCTGGGAAGGGTGCTGCATCAGGCCAGTGTAGCGCAGGCTACTACTGCCACTCTGGGGCCTGGTCACCCACACCAGAAGACAGAGGGAGGACAGGTGACAGATGTCCTGAGGGTCATTACTGTCCTCATGGCTCCTCGGCACCACTGCCTTGTCCCATAGGATACTACACTAACAAAACCAGAAACAGTCATGTCTTCGACTGCCTGCCTTGTCCTCCAGGTTGGCATTGATTCAGCACATATTGTATACATTAGTGGCTGTGTCTTTTACTTATCAGAAGATGCAGTTTCCATTAATGCAAATAACAGGAGATAGTCTCCTCTCACAGTGTTTGTCACTGTTCATTTGTGTTCCTTTTGTTTTGTAGGTTTCCTGTGTGTCACCAGAGGGCTCTCCTCCCCTTCACTTGTCTGTCCAGCTGGCTTCTACTGTCCAGGCACAGAAAACAGCAGCCAGCAGGCCTCTATACCCTGCTCACCTGGAAACAAGTGCCCACCTGGTTCTAAATTACAGGTTCCGTGCATGCCAGGGACCTACCAGGATTTGCCTGGACAGGTGAGTAGGATGTGGATGAATAGTCTCATAAATTTTGGCATGCACTGGCTGCAGTCACAAAGGCAAGATGCACTTACTATTTAAGCAGTTTAATTAGCAACAATTGTGCTACTGTCCTACACAATATATGGCTTAATATAGAAAGAAAGAAAGAAATATAAGGCTTAATATACTGGACTGAAATTCTGACTTGCTCTAAAACTGGACTGGCTCTACTGCCGCTGACTAACTGTAAGTACTCAATGGCACTAGACGGCTTTTTATTGTATTTTGAAGCTGTGTTATTTGCACATTCTGGGGGAAGTTATGACTCTCCTGAAAGCAAGGAGATAAGATTCCACTTGGCCCAGTTTTGTTAATGTGTGTGCACTGCATCCAGTTTATATAATATCTTCTTATATCTTCAATGCAACTATATCAAGCATTTATGGCTGTTGATGTTATTGAACATCTGTAGTCACAATTTTGTATTTGTACTGTGTAGATAAAAAAAGAAAAAGTCCATAATTCACCCCTCCACAGGCAGAGTGTGTTGAATGTCCAGGAGGATTTTACTGTGCTGGCTCAGTGGATGCTGACACTGGGCATGCGTCTGGGACTCACACTCCCATGCCGTGTCCCCAAGGACATTATTGCCCACCAGGTAGGATGCAGTAGTGTAGCTGTTATAACACATTATTGGCAAATGTTCAGTGTTATCACATGATGTTATCAGATAAAAATATATGTGGGAAACAAGTGATGCCTCAGGTCCACTGGCATTGATTAATACACATAGAAATGCTGGTGAATACTGTTCATGTTTTGTGTGTACTCTCAAACAAGTGACTGCAAATCATTTTCTAATTCTGCAAATGGCCATTATAGAGCATAATCAAGATGAGAATGGTTTTCACAAACTGTTCTGTGATGTTTAGTCCTGGACCATCTGTAGGTATTATATGCTATTTATCAACAGGAACACAGGCTGGTGTAGCATTCCCATGCCCAGCTGGCACCTTCAGCGGACAGATGGGATTGTCCAACAAGCTGGACTGTGAGCTCTGCCTTCCAGGGAGATATTGCAGTTCTTCTGGACTGACTGCTCCCACTGGGCGCTGCTCTCCTGGGTAAACATCAGGCAGACTGAACACATACTGTATTTTATCAGGCTCTCAGACAGAGTATGAAATATATGACTTCCTATTTACTTTTAATTCTGTCCCACTTGTCTGTAGTTAAACCTCCCTTATGCTCTGTCAATTTCTGCATCCCATATTACCCTACCAATTGTCTGTCCTCTTCCTTTCTCTGCCCCTAGTTACCTCTGTATCCAGGGTTCGGTTTCATCCCAGCCAGAGGAGGGCCCGACAGGAGGCCGCTGTTCTGCAGGATCCTATTGCCCTGAGGGTACCAGCTATATGGTTCCCTGCCCTGCAGGCACCTTCAGCTCCACAGATGGTGGCATATAACATTGAATCCTTATGCACAAAGACTAGTTGTGGCATTTAAATATGATAGACTGACTTAACTGAAGTCATTAATGGTGTTAAGTGTGAATTTTGTCATCAGTAAAAAATGTTCTGCCTTCCTTTAAAAAACTCAAAAGAAGTGAAGTGGAAATATTTCACTCTGCAGTCATTCATTCCATGTTTAATTTATGGTTTATCCTTTCAGGTCAGATTTATGAGTTATATTCTTGGTTTATCAGGGGCAGTTTCTATAGATGCATGTCAGCCCTGTTTGCCTGGCCATTATTGTGCTGAGGTTGGCCTCTCCTCCCCATCTGGGCCCTGCAACTCTGGCTTCTACTGCACGGAGGGATCCAGAACAGCCATACCTCAGGGTAATATCGCAAGTAACATGCTTCTTCTTCTTGCCCTTTACGTAGTGTTAATAAATGCATGGCAACATGCACAACTGGTTATTATAGACATGGTATTTGTTTTATTTAAAAAAGCTTGAAAACTAGCGTGCTGTGCACCATTTTCTGTCATTGCACTTTGGTTTTTATGTAACATTTTCAAGGCCTTTGATTCCACAGTGCTGTAGAAGGCTCCACAGAACATTTAACAGCCCCCACTCCTTTCTCTTAGCAGTATTTTTGTTGTCTCTGGCCTTTTACTTTACTTGCTGACTTAATGAGTAATGACATCTAAGAAAGGTCTGTTGTCTCAGTTACAGGAGATACCACATCTCAATACCCACATCCTGGCAATTCAACCCTTGGTCATTTCCATGGTGATGTGTGTCCTGCAGGCCACTATTGTCCTAAAGGGAGTGCACAACCAAGTCCTTGTCCACCAGGTAGAAAGCCAATACACTGATACTGAGCTCTAAAATAAAAAATTGAAAATATACCTATTAACCTGTATCATGAATGTGTTGTTCAACAGAAGTAAATTACCTGTCATTTGCTAGGTGTTTGACCTCAAGCTTTTATTATACCGCTTCCTGATGTCTTGTATAGTGCCATAAAAGTGACAGAGGTACAGTACAATGGCTCAGCATATCCAAAACCATAGAGGAGGTTGTAAAACCTAATGAGAGTCTAATAAAACTATCATAATGGTCAGCAAGCTACTTAACCAAGTGATTACATGGATCCATCTAAAGTGCCCAAACATGCCTTTATACTATGCAATTCTCTTTTCTCTCTATGTGTATCTGAGTATGTGAAGGAGTTAAAGAAAAAGTGGGAGTTATTTTTGCTCACATGATAATTTCTCTTCCTCTTATAGGCACTTTCTTGACGAGATCTGGGGCAGAGTCCAATGCTGACTGTGAAGTGTGTTACCCAGGATTTTATTGCCCCTTGTGGGCTCAGACCTCTGCTGATCTCCTTTGTCCCCCAGGGTGGTTCTGTCCACCAGGATCAGAGTCTGGACATCAGCCAGGTACAGCAGGCATCATCAGGGGTTAGCTCAGGTTTGACCATGCTAGTTTTTGCACTTCATCATTTTGTTTTATTTATTTATTTTTTACACTGTGTCATGGACTGATCAGTTTCCAGATAGAGAGACACAATGCACTCACGCTAAAAGCTTTAAGTTAGTGCAATTTTACATAGGATATTGTACATTTTCACTTAAAAGAGAAGGACAAACTACTATAAACTGGTTGCATTTGGCGCTAAAGTGAAGCAAATTACAACCATCATATCAGGTTGCACTGCAGATAGCAATGTCAACATGCGCCATGTGACATTTGTTGTTGTCCTAAAATCATGCGTCAACAAAATACTGAATTTTGTGGAGCAAAGAAACTAAGAAACAATGTTTTTAGGCTTGGACAAAGAATTTTTTGATAATTAATTAATTTCATTTTGCTTAAGAACTAGAATAAATTCTCATAGCCTAAACACATCAAAGAACACCTGTAGTAATCCCTACATTTATCTGGAAAAAGTAAAAGACTAAAAATGACCAATACTACATGATTCACGTGGTTTTCTTTGCTGAAATACAGTATGGCTAATGGCCACCTTAATCTCCTTAAATAAATAAATGTATTAAATCATATTAGTACTATACATATGTATTATACTATATATATATTGTTTTTTGTATGGACATGTCTCTTGGTTTCATTTTAAACAAGTAGGCACCAGATAAGTGTTTGAACTTTTCTTTATGTGTCACAGGATGTCAGTGCCCGCCTGGTCATGCGTGCCCACATGGCAGTGCTGAGCCCACCATCTGTAGCCCTGGCACTTTTCAGTCTTCATCTGGTCAGTCCACTTGTAATGCCTGTCCTCCAGGTAATATAAAAACAAAAACACCTGTGTACTCACATTTGTAGACAGTAAAGTGTACACAAAGGAATGAAATGTGGACTGAAGCTTAATGTAAAATGGGACACCTTGCCCAGGTTTCTACTGTGTGGGGGGTTCATCAGTGCCATCTCCGTGTCTGATGGGCCATGTCAATCCGTTAGCTGGCAGGGCATCCCACACTGACTGCTCCCCTTGCCCCCCTGGCTCCTTCTGTAACAGCAGTGCCCTGGCAGAGCCATCTGGACCTTGCAGCCCAGGTTTGAACTGAGCAACAGTATGAGTTTCTTTTCATCTACTATATTCCTACACTGTGTAAAGCCACAGTTTCCCCTGAATCACACATTTCACCTATACTGCATTGTACTGTCAATACTGCAGTATTCTGCATGAGGTCTGACTGCATTGTTTACCACAGGACATTTTTGTTCCTTGGGGTCCACTGAGCCTTGTCCTGTCTCCCAGCCTTATGGAGATGTTTGTCCCATGGGACACTATTGTCCTCAGGGTAGTCAGTTACCCAAACCCTGTCCTGTTGGCAGCTACCTCCCAGAGCCTGGAGCTTCCTCCCCGTTTCACTGCCGCCCTTGCCCCCCAGGAAAATACTGCCTCGGTCCTGGAGACTCACAGCCCACAGGTGGGGGATTTCATTTGTCATCATTACTTAAAAAATATACAGTATAAGGCCAATTGTGTAAAAACATTTTATGTTGCGTCTGTGCAGCTACATACAGGTTAGTCTAAATTCCAGACCCCTCAGTCACTGCTAGAGTGTGGACACTTGAACTGAGCCTGACGGGACCCATCAGTAGCTGAGGGTTCGGGCCAGGTTTGGAGAGAAATTTAGAAATTATGTTCAGGTTCGGATTGGGTGCGGATCCTTAGGTCAAACTTTAGGCTAGACAACCGGAGCACTCAATGTCTGCTTTGTTTAATGATGAGGGGAAACACACCGAATGGCAGCTCCATCTGGTTATCAGCATATGCTAATGAGAAATGTAATCAATTTGTGCTTTCGGGGCTTTTATATTATCTCTCTATGTTAGGTTTGTGTTTTGCAGGTTTCTTCTGCTCTGGAGGTGCAGATAGCCCCACACCTCATGTCAACTCCTCTTTGTTCAGCTGTCTCTGTGAAATACTAGAGGTTTATACCACAAGGACAGACACAGCCTTCTGGAGGCACAATATGTCCTGTGTCAGTAACTCCAGTAATTCCGGTAAAACATGTGTTTCTTCAGTGTGTAATAAATGCCTCCTTTAAAAGGGCAGTGTCATGTATTGTTATAATGTCCCACACATCAGCAGCTTTCCAGTTTGACCTGCCCCTAAAGTATTCTACTATTAATCATTGTCTTCACAGTGTTACATTGTACAAAGAAGATATTCTCTTAACATTGTTCATGCTTTATCTGCCATGTTCTTTCATAGAGAGCAACACTGACTGGCTTCAAGTGGCAGCAGCACCACAGACAGATTCAAACCATGTTGTGACTCACTCACCGCCATGTATCAGAAGTACACATTATACATGCTCTATCTACACGGGAGATATATGCCCTAAGGGTGGGTAAATTGTGACTGTGAACTTGATGTGCTGCCCTTCAGGCATGTGTGTTATCTTCCTCACTCATGATAACATGGAAGTCCCACTACTGTAGCTGCTGAGACATGTGTCCAGTGTTGTGGCTCAGTTCACCTTATTAAAAAATGATGACTAAAATCTTACATTGGGACAAGGTGGTTTGAGGAATGAATTCCCATTATTTTCTTTCAGGGTTATATCCCATAATTAAATTACAATATCTTCAAGGTACAGTGACTCACTAAAGGCAGCACAAGTTAAACACAGATGGTTATGCAAACAGACTCAAATTCCGCTGTTTGAAGATCCAAAAGGCTGAATGATGGAGTTGGATTTCCATCTTCATCAAACAGCAGCACTGAAATAACCACAGTCAGACCAGCAAGGAACAGATTTTAATTCTCACAGCGCAGCAATTATTGACTCACAGGAAAATAAAAAAAAAATCTATAAAGCATGGGAGTTAAAGGTTAACAGTGTGACAGTTTGAGAAATATATGTAATAGTGACCATAATTCTTTTGGGCTGTTTTTCAGGTTTCTACTGTCCCTTGGGCTCTACCTACCCCCAGCCCTGTGTGGCTGGCTCTTACTGTAACCAGACTGGTCTAGCTGCCCCAGCAGGGTCCTGTGCTGCAGGATATTACTGTCCCAAAGGCTCCTTAGACCCTTATGCCACCCCATGCCCAAGAGGACACTATTGTCCCCCTGGAACTCCTCTTCCTCTGCCCTGCCCTGTTGGAACCATAAAAAGTGAGATACTGCTGCTTTGTAATATGGCTGTATTTGTCAGAGTCCTCTAATAATTTCACTTACTGGTTGATTTTTGTGAACAACGTTTCAAAACAAAACTTTGTGCTACATCCTTTGAAAAGAGAGAAAAGTCAGTAACCCCCTGATGGTCATTAATCATGAATACAGCACTACACAACAATACAACACTTGAGCCTTTTTGTTGCACACAGTGTCAGTTTTGCTGCTAATGTCCTTACATGAACTGGTGCCTATCTTTGCAGTTCAATGAAATATGGAAATTTTCATTCTTTCCCTTCAGTGCTCATGATTAATTTCAGTCACAAAGCCATTTAATTGTGTAATTGTATTCTCGTCTCACGGTGGACAACTAGAATCCTATTAAACAATGCAGTAGTTCCTTTGTATTTTTACAAATTTATTCTGTTAAGGAAATACTGCATGCACTTTGCATCAAATTAATATTGTCATCTATTTTAATGCTTTTATTACCTTAACTTACAAAGTGATTTTCTGCTAGTCAGGAAACCCTGTGAACACAGGGACTAAACCAACTGATCTGTATATGGTGTCCTATCCATCAGGGTCCCTTGGTGGATCCACAGTCAGGGCTTGCCAGCTCTGTCCTCCAGGTCACTACTGCCACCAGAGAGGCAGAGCTGAGCCAAGTGGCCAGTGCACAGAAGGCTACTACTGTCCTGAGGGACAGAGCTCTGAGACACCACAACAACATGTTTGCTCAGTGGGACATTATTGTGAGAAGGTCAGCCATTCAGTGTTCAAGCCATTATCAGTCACCGTCGCTGTACATTGGATGTGATGTCTCTGCATGAGACTGTTTTTTTTATTCTGTCTTGATAAGTGTCCTGCTGCTACTATAAGTCATGTTTCCTTTCTGCTTGTCTTAATCTTCATTTTATTTTTTGTCTGTTATAGTCGCTTCTGTTATTTTGAACTGTGATTATACCTGACGATGCATGTTATTCCATAGATATAAAGTCTAATTATGTCAATTTACCGGTTGCTTCAGGGCAGTGTCAGACAGACACCCTGTCTCCCAGGCAGCTACCAGCTCAGACCAGGCCAGGGCAGCTGTGAGATGTGCCCTGCTGGTTTCTATTGTCAAGATCAAGGTAAAGCAGATGGGTAGACAAATTTTGAATGACAAAGCATTTTGCTGCTGGGATCATAAATGTAATCAGCCTTTAAATGGTGGTTAATTTTCTAAGAAATGAAAACAAATCTTTCTTGTGATTTTTGTATCTGCACCTCAGGAATGAGCCTTCCACTTCCCTGTGAGAGAGGATTTTATTGTGACAGTGGCTCAGTAAATCAACATCCCTGTCCAGCAGGGACCTATGGAAACATGTCAGGACTGGTTGAGGAATGGCAGTGCTCAGACTGTGACCCTGGGATGTATTGTAAAGAAACAGGTACAATGCATCCACTTTCCTGACTCCTATCAATTACTTGTCATGAATTTCTCACAGATATATTGTGTCTTGCAGACAGGTGCAATATAGATTTAGTGATGTTTTCCAGAAACAGTAAAGGTTAACGGCTGCGCTGTTGTTAAGCTGATGAAAAACCTTCCTTGAATGATATTTTTTTGAAGGGGGGACTTTCCCCAGTGGGCCATGTGCTGCAGGCTTTGTTTGTGTTGGTGGAGCCTCTGAACCTTCACCATCAGATGGTCTGACTGGATTCCAATGCCCTCCTGGATTCTTCTGCTCTATGGGGACCTCTGTACCAAAACCATGCCCAAAAGGAACATTCAGGTAACTGGCATTATGGGATGTTTTGTTAGTATATATTATGAAAGTGTCATGAAACAGGTGATGAAATCTGAAGTGTTAGTCTTTTTTAAAGGTAGGAGTGTGGAGTGCTTTCTCTGTTGTAATGCTGCACAGTGTTATCCAAACCTCATGAACTTGTGTGAATGCTGCTGTGGTTTATAGTCATTGAAATGTTCACATCTTTTGACAGTGAGCAGAGGGGGCTTGTGGATGAGTCTCAGTGCCGTAGCTGCAGTCCTGGCTTCTACTGCTCAGAGACAGGCCTCTCTGTGGTCTCTGGACCATGCCTGCCAGGTAAGAAATAAGAATGAGAATTTAGTTATGCTAGTGTGGTGCATTAACCTACCTGATATGAAAGTGTAGCTTTGCAAAGATAATAGTGAAGTATTTGTCCCCAGGTTTCTACTGCCTAGAGGGATCTCAAACTGCTACTCCAATGTCAAGTGTATCTGGGGGTGTTTGTCCAGCAGGACACTACTGTCCAGAGGGCACCAGTGTACCCTTGCCCTGCCCAGCTGGTTACTATCAAAATAAGACTGGATCAAAAGGCAAAGAGGACTGCAAACCTTGCCCTTTTGGTAAACAAGAAGTTATACAGTTTAAAACCTATCTCTGCCAGACTGACTTTCCTTTATACTGTATATAAATTCTATCGCCCTCTCATAAGATGTCCTTGCTGTTTCAATGTCTTTGCCAGGCTGGTTTCAGGATTTATCAGGTCATAAAGAGTGTAATCTCTGTCCTCCTGGATTCCTCTGTCAGTCTCTGAAGCCTGGCCCCACAAGGGGGAGCTCTACTGGAATCTCTAGTCCTCTCCCCTGCCCAGCTGGCTACATCTGCCCCAGGGACAATCCAGGCATTCCACCTCTCCCCTGTCCCAAAGGCACCTACAGCCCCAGCCAAGGTCTCACAACAGCAGGTAGAATCCCAGAACCTTTGTGAAAAAACAGAGCACATGTAATTATTTGGCCTTTTTGTTTAGCTTTTTTTATGTTGGGAGAAAAAATAAATAAATTTAGAGACTAATTAAGAGCGTACATGTTAAAACTGATGTTTTTTGATGTAACTCTTGAGGGAATCAGTCATTATTCAAATCAGATTTGTCTTAAAACAGCCTGCAAGAAAACAGCTTCAAAGCTTACAAATCAGATGGTTTTTCCCCAAAGGCACCTTCCTTAATTTAGTTCACTCAAAACACTAGCACTGCACAGCAGTGCGTAACCATCACACAGACGTGTTGATCAGACCTGGTAAGTAGCTTGTTTTGCTTTTAAGGACTAGAGTCAAAGCTGTCCATCTCTGTGTTTGCAGGTGAGTGTCTAGTGTGTCCTCTTGGTCAATTCTGCGGGTCTGAAGGTTTGGTTGAGCCTTCAGGATCATGTGCTGCTGGATTTCTTTGTCTGATGGGTGCCACGATGCCGAACCCGACTGACAACAGAACTGGATCCCTGTGTCCACCTGGGATTTACTGCCTTCAGGGGAAAAGAGCAGGTGGATGGAATAAAAGACAGCTAATCCATGTGATCCTTGTGTGATGAAATAAATGTTTTGGTTTTTTTATTTTAGAGATAAGAACCCTCATTTGTTTTCCCTTTTGCACTATAGGTGATTGCTGGCCAGGGTTTTACTGTGACTGGGGCTCTAGCAGAGCAGATCAAGTGATGTGCCCAGCTGGTTTCTTCTGCCCCAGTGGAACACCAGTCCCCTTACCCTGTCCTGCAGGAACATTTAGTTCTCAAACAGGCAACATACATCAAGAAAACTGCACAGTCTGCACCCTTGGATACTACTGTCAAGGTGGGAAACATGGCTTAGCCTAAAAATATGTTCAGCAAGAACTGCATGAACATTTCTCTACATTCAGCATTCAACAATCATCCGGGAATCCATTCACAGCAGTAGTCACGTTAAATTAACATGTAGTACAGCTACAAGGCATATTTTAATAAGTTATTCTGACTAGGGACACAGCAATTATTACAGACATGTCTAAAACACACAAATCACTGCTTAGCTACTAAATATTTACAAGCCCATGTGCTCTATGTTTAATAAGAGCAACAAATTCCCACCAATTCTATGGGGAATGTCCAGAGTCATTCTGAGAAGAGAAGTGCAGCAGAGCTCATTTTGTTCATCCTCAGGTAAAATGGGGACATCCTAACAGGAGTCACAGCTCCTTTATCTCAGCCAATTTAACCAATAACTGATTTTACAGCGTCAGCGATCCCTTTGCTATTGTAACTTTTCAAAGTCAAAGACTTCAGCCATTCCAAATGGTTGTGAAAATGGTCTCATCAGAGATGATGTGTCTAACTCTTCTTGGTGTGGCTCAGCTGAAGGTACTATACAGCCTGCACTGTGTCCCGGTGGATACTACTGTCCTCCGGGACTGATTCTAGGACTGGAGTTCCCTTGCCCACCTGGCACTGTGCAGAGCCAGCACGGAGCCTCCAGTCCTGATGCCTGCCTGCCCTGCCCTGCTGGTATGTGAAGGATCAGTCATACATTATTGTGTATGAGATATTAAATTACATGTGCACAGTCAAGTCAGTATGTTTAAAATCATGATGATGTTCATTTCATTCTGGTGGTGTTTCCTACAGGAATGTTCTGCTCTCATCCTGGTCTGTCGGAGCCCACAGGACCCTGTGAGGCAGGGTACTACTGTCCTGCTGGATCATCCAGCCCAAACTACACTGAGTATCAGGTGTTGTTCCCATTCCCTGTTGCATCTAACTTGCTTGGTCAGTCAGTCCTTTGTAAATTCTAACTGACTTAATCTTTATGTCTACAAGAAATTTGATTAGTAGATTGTAAAAAAAAAAAAAAAAACTGCCCCGTTCATGCTCCCCAGGCTTGACCTCTTCTTATTGACACCTCATAAATGTTCTTCAAATGGCACCATCTCATGTAATCTCAGCTTGCACACAAGATGTCAAAAATGACTACATTTCATATCATACAATCAATTTTTATCAAATCGCTAAACATAGTGGGAATAAATAGTTTTGATGTACTGATCACATGACCTTTCCATGTCATATTTTTGTTCCACTAATAGTCAGGCTCCAAGAAGAAAATCATTGTGTTTTGTGGTCATTCAGGTGGTGTGTAATACAGACCTCTGGGTTTAATTAAAGACAAGTTACTGCATGCAAGCAATGTATGCTCTAGAGTAATATGGTTTCTCAGGAAATTGTGGTATCATAAATACATCAGTCATCAGTGTTTTCTAGTTTATTTGTTTCTGCTTTATCTCAGGGGAAATCTGCCAGAAGCCAGCTTTGCCCCTCTGGCCACTACTGCCCCTCTGGCACCGGGTATCCACTCCCCTGCCCCACAGGCTCTCTTTCCATCTCACCAGGACTGAAGGGAGTTGAGGAATGCCCACCCTGCCCCTCTGGACTATTTTGTGACAGGCCTGCGCTAACAGAGCTCTCAAATGCTCTCCCATGTCATGCTGGGTAACACAGCTCTTCTGCTTTTTCTTAGCTCTCTCCCTTCTGAATATGAATGGACATACAGGTTTTTCGGGGGCTTTTGTCCATAATCAATATTATTTACATTGTTCACTAAATAGTTTTCCTCTGGCCTGAAAAGAAAGTGGTCAAGAAGTTTGTTTCCACTGTTGGTGCCTACAGGTATGTGTGCCTCGGTGGCAGCTCCACTCCCACCCCTTCAGATGGTTCACATGGCTACCTTTGCCCCTCTGGCCATAGCTGTCCTGTTGGCTCTCCATCTGAGGTGCCCTGTGAGCCTGGCTCTTACAGTCCTGCCCCTGGAGCAGACCACTGCATATTATGTCCCAAAGGAACCGCATGTAACTCCTCAGCCACTCGGGAGCCCCATATCTGCCCAGCTGGTAAATAGAGAAAATAAACAGAATCTACAATATAAATCAAATCATCAATCCACTTACATAACAGCAGCAGGAGTGCTACATTTCTAATTCTATCTAGTTCTGTTTTTAATTCTATTTCTAATGCTACTAATGAATAATAAACAAAATATTTAATGAGTGTTCTTTTCTTAGGTCATTTCTGTCCTACTGGGACAGCACTGCCTCAGCCCTGCCCTTTAGGGACTTTCAGCAACCACACAGGGGCCTATTCTCTTTCTGTATGCACTCCCTGTCCCTCTGGAGTATATTGTGCCTCCTATGGAGCCTCAACACCGCAAGGTGACTTTATTTTAGCCTTTTAGCAAAATGGACACAGCCTTATACTAGTAAAAACCAACCAAACTGTGTGTATTTTTGTCTAGGTTCCTGTTTGCAAGGTTATTTCTGCCAAGGTGGAGCAGTGGGCCCAACACCACAGATCTCTGACACATTTCCCAGGAACGGCCTTTGCCCTGTTGGCCATTACTGTCCTGCAAGATGCCTATCCCCCATCCCTTGCCCTCTTGGCAGTATTCGCAACACCACTGGTGCACCTGCCATTTTTACTCATCATTAAATGACATTTTCTTGTCTTAGAATAGTTGAATCTTTAGTAAGTTTGGCATTTACATTTGAACGAGGTCTCTGGAGGATCTCTGCTTGTCTGACCATCTTCACTGCTATGTTCCTGTCATAGGAGGGGTGTCCATGGAGAGCTGCTCTGCCTGTCCTGCAGGTCACTACTGCTCCACTGAGGGTCTGTCCAGTCCCAGTGGCCCCTGTGCTTCTGGGTTCTACTGCCCTTTTGACTTCTCTTCAACTACTCCATATGCATTCCTCTGTCCCAAGGTTAGGGTTATTCGTACACATTTTTTCTTTCTAATCCTCTCTTCCATCAGATTCTCTTCTTGCCTTTCCTTGATTCAGTGTTCTTATTGTTTTAACCCTGTCACTCAGAGAGAAGCTTGTATATGTAACATTGTTTATGATAAATGTCCTGCTGCATTGAATGCCAACCCTCAAATGCACCTTTGTCATTTTCATTTCCTTCCAGGGCTATTACTGTTCAGAAGGTTCCGCTGTGGCCTTGCCTTGTCCCACAGGAGAATACCAGCCAAACGCGGGCTCACATAGCTGCATCCCCTGCCGACCTGGATTCTACTGCGAGGAGGCCATAGATGGAGAGCCACGGCCCTGCCCACCACACTCATTCTGCCCTGCAGGTACACTAAACAGACAATTTTAACTACAAGGGTGCCAGCTTTAATTTAAATCTACCCACCAGCATCTCTGCAGCTCACTAATACATAAACTGAAGTGTGCCAGACTGCCCACTGTAGCTGCAAAACTGCTGTACTCATATGAGCGTGGTATCACTATTTCCATCTAACTTTCAGTGGTAAAGTTAAAAAGCTTATTTCCCAAAATGAACTACTACTTTAGTTTTTGCAAAACATTATGAACCATCCTGAAGAAAATGACTTTAAAACTGTCTTTATTTTTGTTAGTGCAACAAAATATTAGTCTGTTGCTGTGATTACATTTGTTGTAATTACTGTGTAATAAGTCACGCAGCTTTTCTCGGTTCTTCTGCATCAGCCACCATGAAGCCTCAGCCCTGCCCTAATGGGACATACACGCGTTCAAACCAGGAGGGACTACAGGAAGTGACAGAGTGTTTACCCTGCCCTCCGGGGAAGTTCTGCAGGTACACTGGATGCCTCACAGGCCCTGTGCGTGCATGCAGATGCACTCAAAATTGCACTTGTCTCACTCTCGCATGGCATGGTCAGACTCACAGTTATGCACATGCACATCCTTAACTCATGCGTACACGTCCTGTACATGCACATGCTCAAAGGCAAATGACTCTGCTTTGATTATACTCACACTTTGCCATAATACAGGAGTATATCATGGTTCACTCAACAGCCAAATTAACACCTTAATATGCATAAATACAGTATGAGCGTACATGAGAGGTAAAAGTGTGTAATGTATGTAATGTAAAAATGTATATACTTATCGTTATGTTCATTTAGTAAAAGATAGATTTTAGTTGTTTTTTTTTTAATGTTCTTGTGTGTCTATGTGTTGTTGTGTAGGGTAAATCCTGTGGTTTTTGTGTACATTTTCTTCAGGGCTGGTAGGATCCAGGGTGTGTGTGCTGCAGGGTATCTTTGTGTTTCTGGAAGTGCTGATTTCACACCTCAAGGATCAATGTCTAATTTGACCCAGTGCCAGTGGGGCATGCAGTGTGCAGGACCATGCCCATCAGGTACAACACATCAATTCTAAAAACAAAAAACAGACAACCACACCCACCACTGGCATTTGAATTATGTACACTTTTTCATGTATTATTCTCAGAACCTTTTTGGGTGGTTAATTGGTTTATAGTTTAATCATTTAAACAGTTTAGGACTGACTACATTTTTTCTAGGTTTCTATTGTCTCGAGGGTACAGAAAAGGCTCGGTTGTGTCCTGCAAACACGGTCAGAAGCTCCCCAGGAGGTGCCAGCCTGCAGGACTGCTTACCCTGCCCACCTCAGTATTGGTGTAAACCCGGTATGAGCAGATAGTGGTCTTTAAATTGTGTTTAAATCATGAAACTGCCTTTTTTGGAGAAAAATTGTTTTGCCAAGTGATTAAAAAAAGAATGACTGAGTGACACATTGGTCCAGACTTTCAAAGCAAGAAGGTCACTGTGTACTGTAATGGGAGTAAAAACTGGCCATCTTCAGCATAGATTAGCAGCTGTCAGTTCTGACGCTCGGGAAGCTAAATAATGCTTAATAGTTTTTGTACCAGGTGGAGTTGTTAATTGCAGTCACGCTGTGTCTTGTATAAACTGAGCAGAAGTAAATGCCAGGTCCTAGAATAGTTAAATCTTCTGGCTCAGAATTAAAAAGAGCTAAAGAGCCCTGCGTTGTGAAGACTGGGCTCGTGAAAGGTCAGAAACGCAGCCAGGGACAAGTGCTTGATGAGCTTTGATGAGCCTAGAGTAGTGAAATAAATTCTCCAACTGATAAGCAAGACTGTAACAAGCAAACAAACAATTTAATCTGAAACCCTTGTCCTGTAAAAATTAAGCATTTTGTTTATTTACAGGAGACCCAGTCCTACATTTGTGTCCCCCTGGTCATTACTGTGATGGTCTGTTTGGACATGACTTCAATGGAGGGACAGGACCCAGGCCGTGTCCTTTGTATACATATCGAGCTTCCCCTGGTGCAGGCAGCAAGGGTGACTGCCTGCCCTGCCCTCCTGGTTCACACTGTAACAGCACAGGTCTAGCATGCTACGTCTTATACATTAGAGCATGACCCACCAATTAACTAAGTAACTAAAATTACATGTGTGTTAAAGATCCACCTTACTCAAATTTCCTATTTTTACACAAATATCATTCCTGTTGTTTCACATTCCTCTGCTGAAAGGTGTGGATGTCTGAGTTTGAAAGAGGCTCATGCAGACCAGATTTATGACACCACAAATGTGGACAGGCCCTTTACAGAGGTTCAGTGAACTTTTTTGAGGACAAACTGTTTGACTATATATTGTTTATAGCTGAGTATTTTTATAGTTTATTTTTTATAAATATTAAAATGTCTCTGGAGTGGAACTTAAATTTTCCACTGCATGTGATTTTTCCCTTTTCATTTGGCTATTCCCTGTGCCAACTCTATAACCAATTGTAAAATATACATTTACACGACTCTCCCTGTTGGGTTTGAATTTACATGAACAAGGACAGTTCAAGGCAAATTGCCTTTCTAGGTTGCATTAATCTGACTTTGTATGCATGCTGATATACGAGGGCCTGAGTGTGTGCCTGAGCTAAGAGTAAAGGAGATACAATGTGGCTTAAGGCACTGAATTTACAACTTGTCATACCTCAGGCTACAGTAATGATTTGCTGTTGGATTTATAAAGAAAAATGAGAAATGAAGCCATATTTTCACTTATCTAATGGATGATGCCCAGCAGACGGTGCCTTTCCTTCTTCCCTCTTCTTTGAATACATAAATTAAAGCTTCTTAGATAAAGAGTAGTAAAGGTTTAACTTGTCTTGCAGTCATTTTGGTAAGCTTTATGGTTGAGGTGCTTGTGTAAGTTCCCTCTCCATGTGTGTGGAAGATGATGCAGCAAAGTTACAGTATGAATATAATAGTGAAGTGATGAGTAGGTTTTTCAGACAACTGTTATTTTTCAGAGCTTACAGACTACTCCAACAGTCCCTGCCCTCCTGGTTACTGGTGCAGTGGGTCTGGACCCCCCATCTTTTGCCCTGCAGGCACCAAAAGGCCCCTTCCTGGAGCTGCTGCACCCAGCCAGTGTGAACCCTGTGCAGGGGGAACCTTCTGCCCAGACCCTCGGGCCACAGGCAAAGCCAATGTGGAGGGGATCCCATGCAGGGCCTCTTATCAATGTCCCACAGGTAGGTTTATCAACATCGCTTTTAACGTTAACATATATTAGCTTCTGTATGTGATAACTTTGATTACAGTAGTGAGTTTCTACAGTTTCCCCCCTTGAATCCAGGTGCAGTCTCAGAGAGACAGTGCAGAGCTGGCTCATACTGTGGACCTCAGACAGCTGAACCTCAGGTCTGTCCTGAAGGTTATTTTTGTCCTGCGGGATCTTATTCCTACAATACTCCCAAACAACTGTGAGTGCATGAGAGGTCTATCCAAACACCACTGACTGACATGGAAATGAAGGGCTTTGACTGTTCAAATGAAAGTTTAATGGGTTTGGACTGATTGTACAGGGTGTGGGCTAAAGCTTTATAAACAACACTGTTACCCTGCTCCACAGCTGTCAGTTTCCCTACTACTGCCCAGCCAACAGCTCTGCCATGCAGCCCTGTGAAGGGGGCTACATGCCTGTCAACACCAGCGGGCTCAGGGGATCCAAAAACAGCTTCTGTAGTATGTGTGAAGGGGGAACCTTTCGTCCCTACCTCTCCCCCTTACTTCAATGCCTTCCATGTCCACCAGGATACTTCTGCCCCCCAGGTACAGCAATCACCATAATCGCCACCACAAATCATTCCAGATCTCAGTTCATACGGTATTTGTTATTCCATTGCTTAATTTCAAATAAGGCTTGAACGTATTTTAATTCAACAGGTACTGCCCACTACAAGATTAACCCTTGTCCTATTGGATATGCCTGTCCCATGGGATCCACTCAGCCGACGCCCTGCCCCCCTGGCTCCTTTGGTAACCTCACTCATGCCCAGAAAATGAGTGACTGTCACCCATGTCCAGCTGGCACCTTCAACCACCTGCCTGCCCAGAAAGCTTGCTTTCCCTGTGGCAGCTCTTCCACCTCAGCAGCTGGTTAGACCCCACCAGATGATCCTAGACAATTCAGATCACACAGAGCATAGAATAAAGCTGAGTACACTCCTGGCCAGTACTACTAACATGTTAAGTAATTAACAATCCTGACCATTTAGTACATTTGTTCTTCTTTTAGCCAAAGCCCAAGAAGAATGATTTGAAAAACAGAAATGTTCGACTTGTGCAGTGAGCATATTTGCAATCAGTCAGTACACCCTTCAACTGTTTTTTCACTTTTTTAATATTCTGTACGCCTGCGTTTGTTTTGAATCATATCAGTGTTGCAAATTAGTTTATTTTGGTTTCATCTGACTAAAGAATGTGCTGCCATCTTTCATCTGGCAAAGTTTAAAACTTACTGTTTTGTATCTTTTTGTGATTAATGGTTTTCATCTTGGACGCCGTCTGTTTATCATTACAAGTTTAAATACTGAACGGTGCATGGTGTCAGGTTTTGCGGATGGCCACTCTGCCTTCTGTTACTCCTAACCACTCATGTACCCTCTCCCATCTTAATGAAATCTCACAATCTTGATCTTACTTGTTCAGGCAATCCCTTGCCATTTGGAGCCATGTTGCATTAGAAACAACATGGGGTAAAAACTGAAAAAGCTGTGGTGCTCATATGTTCTTTATTAATCTTGTTCATTTTTACCCTTAACTGGAAATCATTGTCACAGTCCCTTTTGTTGCTGTAATCACAGGTAAACTGACTTCTCACAGTGAGGTTGTAGTTTTGGGGTCTGTATGTTTAATGTAGTTTGTCTACACTTTGAAATAAAAATATTGCAAGATAGTGCAATTTTGATTAATTTAACATTTTAGTCATATTGCACAGGGTTGGACTCAGTTTTGTTGAATGAATATGCTTGTTTTTTTAATCAAATTAAATATTAAAAAATGTAGTTATTATTAGCCAGAGTTTACATCATATTTTTCAAAGACCTCTTCAGTTGTTCAAGAAAGTATCTTGATCATGCCAACATGCTGTGTCACATCTGTTTTCTCAGGCTCTTCTTCTTGTATATGTATTGGTAAGAACCGTGCATTTCAGCACTCAGATGGCTCATGTTTGTGCAGAACTGGTTTTATCTTCTACGATGAACTGGATTTCAAAGGCTCTGCAACTGACAGTGGAGTAGACTGCCAGCCTGAGGTCAGTAGCAGATCTCAAATCAGGATGTATTCATCATATGAATCAGTTGTTTGAATTAGTCATTTCTTTCTTTCAAATGTTTTTATAGAAATGCAACTGAAGATGTGGATTGGTTGAAAGTCTGCAGACAGATGTGCTTTTGTGCAGTAGTATAGACGGGGAAACTCCTGTTTTGATTGTAATTTAATTGCTCTGATTATTTGGAAATCCATATGCCACTGTGAGATGGAGAAAATACTCTCCAGTGTTTAATGATGTAATGATCAGCGGTATCTGTATCGGAAGCTGCTTTAAATGTTTGTCTGTGTGTGTTTTCAGGTGAACAAGCAGTGTGCCACTGGACAGGTACGGCTTGCGGCATCCAGAGAGTGTGTGGCACCTTCCCGCCATTCCTGTAATATCACATGTGGACCACGTGGAGGAATTCTAGATGTGGAGATGGGAATGTGAATCTAACATTTGTATTTCAAATTAAATTGGTCATTCACAGAAGCCTGGAAAGACAGTTACTGTTTTTAAAGTAACCCTGTTGGAACCACTAAAACTACTGTGGTTGACTTTATCCCTAGGTAATGAATAGTCTAATATGCTGCTTGTCTCTTTGTCTTTTGTCTTATCTGCCTGATCCTATTGCTCTAGCTGCCAGTGTGAGCAATATGTGTCGGCAGAGGAGCTTTGCGATACTTCCTGCCTTTCCAGACTGCTTCAGCTCTCTGCCCAGTTCTCACCAGATGGACACCTGCTGCTCAGTCTCAAAGAGAGAAACAGCATGGTCAGGGCCAAGGTGAAGGAGAGGCAGCAGGGCAGTTTACAGACTGATGATCAGCTACATCTTGTAAGCACATGCCATTTTTATTTCTCTTTTACCTTACTGATCACTTACAGTCTGTATATGAATAAGAGGCAGGATTTTCACAGGCTGCTACATGCAGAAAAAAATAAGCCCAATAAAACATTAGCAGCCTTTAATTACTTAGCAGAAA
>NW_018127925.1:2241652-2250440 GCF_001952655.1 Monopterus albus
AGCAGGACTTTTGGAAAAAAATGTTGCAGCTGAAGATTTTTGAATATCATTTCATTATGGTGCAGGGAAAGGGATCAGTAATGAACTCCTCTCTCCATGCAAGAAAAAGGATTTAGTAGTTCAACAAGACGGCTGCTACTCACTTATGCTAACTCTCCACTAATTTAATCTTTTATGAATTTTTATATTTTGTGTGTGTGCTCATGAATGGGTTTAGAGATGTTTTTAGAGACAGACAACTGTTTGTCCATATGGTATAGTTCTACAGGACATTTATTTAGGCTTTAAACCATTTTATGATTTTTTTTTTTACATTAATCTGCATGTTTGGCCATGGAAAACACACTTTAAAAGTAAAAAGAATCACTGCTTGAATAATAATAATAATAAACAAAGTTTTACCATCAGCACTATATATCAGATTGAGTAATCACAAAAAAGCTATACAATGTTTGTAGAAACACAATATGCCACAGTTGTTCATTGGTTCTTTGACAGACTAGCTGAGACAGATACAAATTTTAGTGCTTTGCCCAAATGCAAACAAATACCCTTTCAGTTTAATCAGATAAGTCAACTCATAATGAGTTATTGAACTCTTGTAATTTTATTTTTGAATTAATGTATCATGTTGCGATACAGAGCAGCTGCAGCAGCAATTCTCACTGAGCTTGTTTCTGTTTACTCCCAGACTGTAAAGGATATTTTAGGTCCAGATATCCATGTAAAGAATATTGGGAAAGTCCATTTGGTCCAGTTTGACTCTGAAGGAGTGTTTGGTTGGGTTCCTACACGAGGAGACCTTATCAGTCAGTTACTGTCAGGTGACTACATATATCAATTTTTAATATTCTAACTGGGTGCCTTTTTGATTCCCATGCTTTTTGTAAATTTAAAGGATAATAGTTGAAAATGTAACTTGTCTAAATGCCGAGGGTGGAAGCTGACACCAATTTACCTCTACTCAGAACAAACAGAAAGCATAAATAGAAGACCCAGAAAGAGGAGAGACACAGAAGATGATGATGGTGCTGATGTGGTTGTCCTTCCTCGAATCCCCAACCCTATCGCCTGTTTGTCCTCTGGTGACATGCTCATTTTCCTTCTCACCATCAACCGCACTGGTACTAATTTATTTCATTTCACACGTTTATTGGTTTAATCATGAAATTATGATTTATTTTTTGTTGGGAATATTTTCAATTTGCTCTAAATTTCTTTACACCACTAAGAGCGCCATTTGAGCCACTTCCCAGTGTATCAAAAAGACCACCTGTTTAATAGCAACCCCAGCTGGGACTTTGGTGCCTTCAGACATCTGCAGATACTCATGAAACAGACAAACTTCAACTCCACAAGGTAGTGTTGAGTCCATACTGCAAGTAGCACCTCAAGTGTTGAATCTATGAGGTCCTACAGTATGTCCCCTCTTTACAACAGATTCCTCTCCTTCCTCAGGTTTGCCCATGTGTTTTCAGAAAGAGGAAAGTATGTTTTTGTGGACAGCGCTGTCCCAGAGAGAAGTATGGTGGTAGTGGTCAGTGAGGAGGCGACAGAATGTGACCCCAGGGCTGCTGTCTTCCAGCCTATGACCCCAGCAAAGCTGGTCAAGTATGGAATTGTCAAGCAGCACAGACTCAACCTTCTACCTGACTGGGGAGTGATTACAGGTGTGTATCCTTACTGTTTGCAATAACACAATCAGTCATGTTGTAGTGTGACTTTGGCAAATGAGCACTTGGCATTGTATCATGACAAGATACTGACTGTGTCCAGGGATCCTGAGCCTGCTCCTGGTTCTAGTTGTAGTTCTAACCACCACAGTGCTAATTCTACGACCCAGCAAAGCAAAGCTCATCTCCCAGTGGAAGACAAAGCCAAGGTGGCGGAGCCTCGGGGAGCCCTTCTGTCCAGTGGAGTGTGTTTGCAATGGAGACAGGTCTGTCTGTATGCCAGCAGGACTAATACTGTGTTTTATCCATGTCGGTTCTGTGTGTCCTGGTACACATTGTTTTTCTTATATGTTTCAAATTGAAAGCAGCATGACCACTCCTCACTGACCACTACCACCATACTTCCCTCCTCCCATTCTCATTCCTAACTACAATATGCTAAATTATATAAACCATGTAAAAATGTGCAGAAATTAGGCGGTAGGCATAGTGTAAAATAATGGAGTGGCTTGTGTTTTTTTTTTTCCAGCATTGCTGTTCCAAGCATAGGCATCTTAGGCAGTAGGAGTGTAGGAGAAGGCGCAGAGGCTGAGGAGTTTGCTGTCTCAAAAGGAGGTAACTATTTATTACACTTTGATGTGGCTTTCGTCTGGAAACATCACCTAAATCCCATTGAAATTTAGTTAAATCTTTGTCTGGCCAGACAAATACACCCACACAGTGGCTTTGCTAAGTGTTCAGATTCCTTCAGTTTTCACACACTGGCAGGTTTCTATCTGGTGTGTGATAATGTTTGAAATGACTATAAGGTAAAGCTGTTTTTAATGTTTCCCATTCATCCATCCATCCATTTTCCTCCACTTATCCGGGACCGAGTCGCGGGGGCAGCAGTCTAAGCAAAGATGCCCAGACTTCCCTCTCTCCAGACACTTCTTCCAGCTCCTCCGGGGGAATGCTGAGGCATTCCCAGACCAGTCGAGAGACATAGTCCCTCCAGCGTGTCCTGGGTCGTCCCCGGGGCCTCCTCCCGGTGGGACATGCCCAGAACACCTCCCTAGGAAGGCGCCCAGGAGGCATCCGAAACACCTGTATCCGGGATCTTGCCCTTTCGGTCATGACCCAAAGTTCATGACCATAGGTGAGAGTCGGAACGTAGACTGACCAGTAAATCGAGAGCTTCGCCTTACAGCTCAGCTCCTTCTTTACCACGACGGACCGGTACATCGACCGCATTACTGCAGAAGCTGCACCGATCCGCCTGTCAAACTCCCGTTCTCTTCCGTTCCCGTTGGCTTAATATATTGTTCAGTGGATACCTATTTGAGTGCTTCTTCTTGGCTGCCAAAGACACCTCATCACCAAAATGTTTCCCACTTAGTGCTTATTGCCTTGTTCATGCAGCTAGAGATAGTGTGTAAATATCCATTGTCCTAGCCATTATGAAACCATCCCACATGACCAGGTTGCTTTTAACAGTCTATTTCTCATTTGATTGATGATAATGGCAGCAATGGCAAATATCACCGTCTAATGACTTGTGCTGTTGTGTGTAGTTAGCCTGTGCAATGTTAATTTAAGTGCTTAAGATCCACTGCGTGCTTCATCTCTGACTGTCTGGCCAGCTAGAGTGACTCTACTGAATTACTATGGAGTCCTGTTAAGGAAACTTGATTTCCAGGTGCAGCCATTCATTATGAGAGTATCTGCTCAATTAATTTGGGTAATGAAAAAGTGATGAGACTCCCCACCCATTATTTCTGCCCATTTCTAACTTGCATGTTATTGGCATTTGCTGCTCCTGCTTAGGAAGTGTGTCAGGCCGCTGTGACTTGGAGGAGTTCAATGTGAAAACTCTGTATGACAAACTAGAGGATCAGAACCTCCATGTAGCGTCACAACTGGCTCGACACCGCAAAGACACACAAGAGTTCTACAAAAACATTTGTCTACACACTGAAACACTCAAGGTGAGTTGTGCTATAGTGACAAAACATGAGTGCATAAAATAATTATTTTTAAGAAAGCAATTGCATATGTAATATTTAAAAATTATGGTATCCTCAATTGTCATAATTTTTTTTCAGAATGTATTTGAAAATATGGATCATAAAAAACTGAGTCTTCTTAAAGAGCTCCTAGTCCACAGCTCAGTGAGAGATAAACCATGTAACAGCAGTGCAGGAGAGAGAAACGCACAAGGTAAAACTGAATGATGATGAATCTCTTATAGCGACCAAAAAAACATTAGCCATGTTTCATCATAAAACAAAGGTGATTACATCAATATTATGTGTTTTGGGGAAGCAGAATGTGCATCTTCACTTTCTTATTGAGACTTTGACAAGAGGATCAGTACCACTTTTACTGTATACCTTACTGTAAATGAAACTGCAGTGTGCACACCGTTAGCATAGCTTAGCATAAAGACTAGAAACGGGGAAAAGGCTCAAGTTACACTTTCAAGTCACATGAATTTTTTGTTTGTGTTGCCCCATATCACAAATTTGCCTTGAAAGGTTTATGTCTTGTGTGTAAACTCTGCACATAACCTTCTGTAAAACCACAAATTCTCATGTTTACACTTTGGTTCTTGTACAGAAACAAACCAGACATACAGTAAGGTGTTAATTGCAGTAGTGAGCTGTTAGGGGTGCTGCTGTATGACAACGCTGCCTCCAGCTTTATACTGAATGTACATACATGAAAGGTCTTATATAAGTCTTTGCAAGAAATCAAATAGTTGTATTCTCCCAAATGTCAAACTGTTTCTTTAACAATATTGTCACAGTCTGTGACTCGGCTACAACAAAAGAACTAATGGAGCACATTGTTTGATCTAGAAATACTGAATAAAATATATACCTTAAACCAAGTATGTGCCATATGTACCTATTGTTTTACTTTTTGAACCATCTGTGCTTTTAGAGTCTGAATCTTATGTCACATCATTTATTTAATGTTTTTCTCTCTGAACTACATCATGCATGGGACTGGGATTGAACATCCCCATCACCCCAGCTGAGGTCTCTACAGTGTTATTGGGAACTATTCTCAGGTCAGTGGAAGCTCTCTTATGCAGGCTGACAGGAGAGGCTTGGCAGAACCAGGTTTTGCCTGGTCCCACACACTGTCAAACAGCTCCCCATAATACCAGGGGATGTGAGCCACAAGCTGGATACACACAATCCGGTGACACCAAAACCTGTCATGCACAGGTACTGTAGTGGCATTTGTTCTGTTTGTAGCATATTTTGGAACAGTTAAGTAGAAATTTCTTAATTATTCCACATTAAATCCACAGTTTGCATCAGTGAATATGACCAAAGAGGAAGTCCTCCCCCATGAGCCAGGTTAGGAACAGGTCTTTACAGTGGTTTGTTGCAACATTTATATGTTACAGTATATTCCACAAATATGTTCTTTCTCTTCTCCCTAGTCCATCTACAGACCACAGCCCCTTGTTTAAGTGATTATGACTTGTCCAAGCTGGTCTCTATATCTCCTCTATTCAAGACCCTGCAGGAAATTCATCAGTCGTTACAGATCCTCACTGAGCCTGGTCAGCATCTACACAATGGTACAAACACACTCTACAAGTGTTTTAAGTGCTTTATCCAAGATATCAGAAAGATAAACAAAACACACTATGCATGTAACAGCAAATCACACTACTTATTAGGCCTCAGTGTGTTTTCCTGTTGCTGTTGTTTTTTGTTGTAGAAGCTATAGAGCATTCTGTCCAGGAGAAATATGACGGCCAACTCATCCCGACTGCACTGGACAGCCTCTCACCTCATCACGCTGCTGTTTTCTTGTTCGGCTGCCATGTGATGCAGTTGCTTGCAAATTGCCCCCTGTTCCCCTCGGTGCTTCTGCTGCTGGCTAAGTCGATCCCTGTCTCTTCATCTTCTTCTAATGATGCTCTGCTGGCTCATTGCTCCACGGACTTCTTTTTTGATGCAACCAATCAAATCCTTTATGTGTCAGAGGCAAAGCTTCAACACGTGGGACATTTCATCACTATCATTCTGCTATCAATGGCCTACATAGCATCAGGTAATCAGAAAGTGGTCAGTGGAGAGTCCTGCCAATCCTGTGTCCTATTTTTGCAACACTATGTGCACAGTGTACAGTGTAATAGCCCTTTCAATCATCTTTTATAGTAAGAACTATGTAATCTTCTCTGGAAACATTATATTTGTGTGTTGTTTATTCAGCATCCAAACCCCAGAGCTTTATGCAAGCTCTTCATGAGGCCATTTCAACTCTGAGCCTTCAGCTGTTCAACTCTTCTATCAAATGGAGCACAGCAGAGGTGTGTAAGTGCTATTTAAACCTCACACATCATCCTCATAATGCACAAGTGGGGGCGGATGACTCAACGCTTTCTGTATGCAGTCAAAATTCGATTCTTCAGAGGAGCAGCATGGCACGTTAGCTGAGGAATTTCTCAACGTTACAGTTCCCACTGAAGCACAGTTCACTGAGCACCTATTAGCCCGCAGGTTGGTGAGAAACATCAACGCCACC
The DNA here is from genome assembly GCF_001952655.1 of Monopterus albus. Lineage (NCBI taxonomy): Eukaryota > Metazoa > Chordata > Actinopteri > Synbranchiformes > Synbranchidae > Monopterus > Monopterus albus. The sequence goes on from NW_018127925.1 coordinate 2,247,856, forward strand.
GCATGGTGTGTATTTCCTTTCAGCTAAATAATGCAATTAATGTAAATAACATTTTCTCCCTTCCATATAACCTAGACTTGAGAAATATAAGCATTTCAAGTTAGAGCAGCTCATCTCTGACCTCAAACAGAGAACATCTAACGACACAGACACGGGTAAGACACTTTTCTAGTGAGACACGTTTAGAATATGCAATATGCAAACAACAGTTGCTAACAGAACTATCTACAGGATAAAGAAAAGATTATAAAACACAATGTCATGTCAGTGTCAGTTTATTTATAGAGCACCTTTAATACACAAGTAAATTACATAGTAAAACAGAATCACACATGTCACATAGGGTCAAACCATAATATAAACAGCCATTGATCATTGTGCACTGAAAAACCTACATGTTGTTTTATGTGGGGATAGGCCTAGTGCTCATGAATGACATGAATCCATATTTGCATAGTCAAGATCGCTTGTGATCTCAGAAAGACTTGTGATCATGGATCACCAATTTATGTAAAAACTGGAAAGAGTTACAATGTCATCTCAGAGTTTAGATATATTTTTGTCTTACTAGTTTTGCTACTTTATTACAAAAACTGTCCATAAATGCAGACAATTTACAACATACTTTTTTTTTATTCTGAAGAATAAAGTCTTGTTTAATTTCTGCAGGTTTGCCACCAAAAGGGACACCAGTGCAGGTATCTCACTGTAACAGATCAGATACTATCTTTGTGAAAGAATGTAGCTGCTGTTTTCCAAGCACCACATGCAACTCCACCGTTTCCTCTTTTCCAGATGTCCTGTATAGAGGAAGAAATTGACCGCATGAGTGAGTCTTTCTTGCAGCTGAGTGTGCAGCTACACAGGAAAGCTCAACTGAGCATATGGCAAAAGGAGCGAGAGAACAGTGCTGGCAGCCACTCTGTGGTAATTAGCTGAAATGTTACACTTTATGTATGCAATTACATAATCAAAAGGATTCGTGTGCATAGTAATTTAACTGTGCTGTGAAGGGCATAGAAATTATCTCCTTTATGTTCTACAAATTTCAACAAGCTGAGATTTAATTAGACTTTCTCACTGTTCATTATTACAGCATTACATAACAGATTACTTTGATACATTTAGTCAGTTGGTGATCATCATTCAAACATTTGCTGATGTTCATTTGATCATACTCAGCTTTAGAAGAAAAGTGTCTGTCAGTATGAATAAATATGAGGATGCCTGCTTTTACATATTTGCATCATTGCTTGAGACTATGTGCATGAATTGACATATACTTTATATAAATACATACTGTGACATCTATCCTTTTGCAGAGGGCATCACCAACAAGCATGCCAAGCCTGAGTCGTAATGGAACAGCCCTACTGGAACTGAAGAGACACTGTGTATCACAGCGCCTCAATGAGCTCCAAATCACATTAGGGCAGATCAGACAGTGCCAGCAGCATGACAGCAAGTCAAAAGAAGGGATGAGAGGCCATACGCAAACAGACAGCAGTACTGCTCAGCAGGAGCAGAGGGAGCATTACCCTGGCATAGATGTCTGCAGCTTCGCTGATGGCCAACAGCAGGACAGTATTCCAGTTAGCCAGAGTCACAGCCAACACACTGAGGAGAGCAGAGGCCTTGGTAACCCTAAACTGGAGAGTCATATTTCTGAGCATCAGGGGAGTGACGCTGTGTAGAGTAGCAACATTCCTAGACTACCAGATGCTAGAGAGCCAGGACCAGCTGCACCTTAATGGAACAGGACACAGTCAGATCACATAGGAAAATCATAACTACATACAAATAGTGTTGGATCTGACTGTGGATGAAAGCTGAAAAATACGTTATTTCTCAGTCCCCAGCTGGGTCATCTGTGCACAATACATGAGTGTGTGTTGTTTGCTGAGTAATTATCTGAATGAACTCTGTAAATTTGCACCAACAATTCAGCTGTATTATTTTTTAATTATCTGTGCTCCCAGACAGAAATAATTCCTGGCACCAAGCAGCAGTGTGACAATCTGTCACTGTGCTCAAATAGTTTCTCAGTTGGGTATTAATACCAGCCTCTACAACAGGCTTTGTTCATTAGCATATTCTAATTAAGACAATAAACAACAGCTGAGTGAACACAAGGTGAAACTTCTGCTTCTGTGTTGCTTCCTGTTCACAACAACCTGAAAAGGTGATGACCCACGTGTCTTCACAAATCTAGTATAATTCTCTCCCCCTTTTCTCTATTGTCTCACACATGTAGGCTCTCTAACTTGTTCTTTTTAATGAAGTTTCTCCCCAGTCACCAAACTAACCAAGTAAATAGAAAGTAGCTACAAAACCTGAAAGTCAGTTGGTTGGTCTATGCTGCACAGCTGCTGCCTCCTCCTAGTCTGATGGTTTATTTGACACGCACGCCTCTGGGTCTTATTATAGAAAGTGAGTTTTCCTACAGGAGACTGTGAGCCAAATCAGAAGGTCAGATGGGACAAGTCTTCACTTACTATCAGTGTTAGCTTGAAGGTCTGTGCCAAGTCCCCCAGGGTTGATTCTGGCTTTGCTCTCTGGCTATATGTTTGTGTGTGTGAGGGGCG
>NW_018127925.1:2250451-2251010 GCF_001952655.1 Monopterus albus
TTCGGCGTTTCGTGGCCTCCCTGCCATATCAATTAGATTAGCTGCTATGTGCCCCTCATCTGGCCTGTGTGTTTGCCTCACAGTGGGACATAGCTTCATATACCTTCATGCTGAGCTGCTCCAGAGTCATGTGTGGAAACCTTTGTGTAGTGATTTGCAGTGGTTAAACATTACACTTGCTCTGGTTGTTTAGACCAACACATGAGTTATTTTTGGGAAGACTGTGTGTGTGTAATGTTTGTGTGAGTATGTGCGAGTATATATATCCACATGAGTAAGGCTGTGGGATCTCAGATACAGATCCAGTCAATCCATGTATGAATCCAGAATGAATATACAGTAGATAATAGATGTTGAGTCAGGGCCTGCTTATGCTGTCCAGATTGCAGGATTGAGGGTTTTTGAGATTCACATCCCAATTTCCAACATGTTTTATCCATGTACTCATGTTATAATCTTGAAATTCTTCCAAATCCCTAGAAATCTGCTCTCCACAGTACATCCTTGAAGGGCCCTGTACACACGCTTACATACATGAACAAGCACACACACATACCCA
>NW_018127925.1:2251113-2267310 GCF_001952655.1 Monopterus albus
GGTCACTTCTGCAAATTACCCTCACTCTCTCCTGTTTCACAGTTGGTACTGTCTTTGTGATAACTTTTCTGTCAAATACTTAAAATGTGCTGTATTCATCACTATATGTTGAATACCTCTGAACCTGAACACAGAACACTTGAAAAGTGAAAACACATAATTCACCTTTTTTTCCATTTTAAATGCTTTACTTTGTGTTGAAACAAAAAGTCAGCCGTGCTGGATGCCTGTAAAATAGTCTGCTCTGAGGCTTCCTGTTGTCTTTCTGAGCCTGCGGCTGTCGCTAAGCAGGCCTCCTGTAGTCACCATGGCACCTCATTACTGTTGCTATGGTTTTCTTATATGCAGGATGTGGTTCACCAAAGCCTGCCATATTTAGTCTGCGTCTGGAAGCGCCAGCCTATTGCTGATGCTGACAGCAACACAAGGGCTCAGTGCCTCTTTGCTGTTCTTTTTATATTAATATATACACCGGTGACTCCAAGAACTACCACAAAAATCTATTGATTCTCTCTTTCAGCAGTTTTCAGTTTTGTACTGCTTTAATACAGTGTATTCTACAGGCATGCTCATTTTGTATTTACAGATTTTTTAAAAAGTTCACTTATAGCTTTTTTTTATCAGAAATGCAGGTGTTTAATCCTCTTATTACTTCAGATACGATAGCTGCTAGATAAACGCTGTCATGTTGCAGTGAAATTACTGCAGCTCCATCAGGACACAGTGTCAGCAGCTCAAATTAACCTGTTTTTCCTTTGTTCTTTCACAGAGTTGACAGATTACATCAAACATCACAGAAAAAAGAGAGGCAGTCAAACAGTATGGAAACCAGTGACATATAGAATCTGGCAGAAAAGGTCAAGCCTTTTAGAGGATAAACTCCAGAGGATGGAAGATCATTAGATTAGTGGGTTATGTCCTGCACAGTATTTTATCAGCTCTGTTGCTGCAATAAGCCAAAGATATAGATTAGTTTGTGTATGTGCTTAGCATTCATATGATTCCAAAATATGGATTCAGGCTAGGAATTACAGCATATGTAGTACTGTTTCATGGTTTTGTGTATAGACACATTTGGGAATGCATGCATATTGTGGGGAGTATGCTCACTTTGTAAACCTGCGAGCCTCTTCCTGCAGCCAGAAGGCTGTAAGCGGGCAGCTACAATAATTTAAATAGCTGAACACGATCAACTGAGCCACTGTATCCTCTCAACACCGGTCCTGTTGTTGTCTTTGGACCAAGATAACATTACAAAGACGAATAATGCAAGTGCTGATGTGTAGCAAATGTGTTGAGTAAAAGGTCTTCCATTTGGGTTGTTTGGCTCATCAGCCTGCAGTTATAAGAAAAGCAAAGCAAATGCAAACAGACTTGCGGGACGACTCGGTTAGGCCTATGACAATAACATGGTCATGCACATTGTAGTGTAGGAGGGAGTGACTCACGCATGCGTATCTAAGCCTCCGCTTCTGCCAGCGCTGGAAAACAAAGGCAGCGATCCGCGGCCGGGAAATGTCATCATCCATTACTAATGGAGGAAATAGTCTTCAGATAATCAAGAGTGGTATTCTTTGAAATAACACAACTGTTTTCGTTGTTTTTGCTGTTTGTGTGTGCGAGCAAAGCTCCGGATCTCGCAACAATAAGTGAGTAACTCGGCTTTTGCGAATCCACAGGTTCTTCCTCTTGGCTTTTTGTCTTTTTATTCCGTGTTCTGGACGGATCTAGACTGAATGGCGGCAGCTGTGGGCGAAGGATCTGTTGCATCACTGGAGTAGCTGCCTCACATCACGGACTTTTTCACCAAGTGGATGATATCATGACGTTTGCTACTTCAAAATAGATTATAATTAGCGAGGCGTGGGTAGCTGGTGGACTGAAATCCGTAGGTGAACGCGTAAAGCCGGTTTGGTTCGGATTTTCAGGCGTGAAGTGAAAGTTACCTGCTTTGTCAGCTGAGGAGAGGCGCTGTCCGTGGTCCTGAAGTCGTCTCGACACCTCCCGTTATCTCGCTCCTGGTCTCGTGTGAAGACGGCTTAAAGGTTTCTCCAGAAAGTAACTGTTAGGGGAACGTTATCAATCGGCAGCGACACACGAAGCTTAATATGGTAACTCAAACCAGAGTTCATCTGCAAACTTGGGTACTTTTGATTTTTGTCGGTAAGTATAACTGTGCATACAAGATGCATACAATTACTTGTGAATATTGCATGCCTTATCCCAGCGTTATACCGATGCTTAGAGTTATCACGGGCCTTGTTAATGGCTTAGGAACCTTCCAGCTGGAGGTGAACTCAGACACCACTTTCAGAACAGTCCTGCTGACGTCTGCAGAGTGCAGTACTGGTCAGTGGTGCCAGGACTTAAGTGAAATAAATCGATTCTTCAAACAGAGGACACCAAGGTTAAGCTTTCCCCTTTTCCCTTTCTCCGTTTCTAACGCTGTGTCTATGCGCTCTTCGTCCTCAGTAAGTAATTAAATAAATGTTGACACTGTCTGCTAAAAGGGACGTTGGGTTATATAAAAGCCCTAGATCCAACACTGCAACAGTGACACAAAGAGTACATTACTTACAGTAATGTTACAAGAAAATCCATGCTTGTATTTAGAAGCATCTCTGTTTTCTTGTACTGCCTTCCTCTAATGATCCTATCTCTTTTAATGTGTTTACAGTACCAATCAAATCTTTCACTTCTTGCCTCTAGCCTACAATACTGTACACTCCTCCTATAGTACCTCCATCCAGCAATCCCTCCCTCCATTTGTTCCTTCCTCTGCCAGCTAATGCTAATGGACAGATGCCACAATTAGTGCTTACATGGCCTGGATGATCCTGGAGTTGCTATCAGACTCCAGTCGCTGCAGTGCTCACAGAGCCGTATAATTGAATTGATGCCTTTTTAATGCCTACTGACTTTTGTATCTTGCTCAACATTGGATTCAATGCACAAGAGTGCAAGAGCTGATGACCGTAATAGGAAACACTTTTTATTACGACAGAAAAAACTGTGTCACTGTAGTACAGTATGCGTGGTTGTATTATCGTAGTCATTGAATAAAGACTGAAAGTAGAATCACTGACCATGTACTTTGTGGTTATACTCTGAAAAACAATGTATCCCTCATATAGAATCTGTACATGATGAATTACAGCTGCGTCTTTAAGCACTTTTACTTTGAAATGCTCTTGGATTTACACTGGCCCGAGTCTGAGGCAAACTCTTTGGTTTAGCGATGAGTCTTGTCTTCAAGGTGCAGAACACAGTGTGAGTATCAGTAACAAAAAACAGAATATTAGACTTGCATTTCCTTCTCCCACCCATGTACTGTAAGTTACATATTTGACCAAGGTTGGCCCCCAAACCTAGTTGTACTCACCCTGTCCTCACACATCTTAAAGTGAGATTTAAGGTGAGCACAGCAGGTGAGCATCAAACTCTGCACACACGTCTTTCTGCACAGTGAGCATCAAACATCCAAGTGATGTCATACTAAAAACAACAGCTTTGAGTTGAGGTGAACTTTGAACTTGAACATTTTGATTGGCCTTTTGCCAGGCTGAACTAAATGTTTGTCACATTTCCGTGTTCCCCCAGTCCATGTGAGTCAGCCAGTATGTGTCGATGCCCCGTCTGACACTGAAGCCATCCTGGGGGAACCCATGAAGTTGATCTGCGTCGCCTGTCTGAAAAGGGAGGAGGTCAAAGCAAAGACACGTGTGGACTGGTACTACACGCCAAACAAAGAAAACGGTCCAGCTCATAAAACTCATGTAGGATGCTGCTACTATTGTTTATGATATGATTATATGTACAAGTTTCTGTCTTCATACTATTGTAAACTGTGTGGATGTACATTTCATGCATGCCTGCTTGCTTTTCATGTCTCCTAGATATTCAAGTATGAGTATGGCACTCCAACAGAATTGAATGGAACATTTAAGGGTCGTCTGTTCTGGAATGGAAGCCAGGACTTACAAGACGTCTCCATTCGGCTCATTAACGTCACCTATAATGACAGTGGGTTCTATGAGTGCCAAGTGTTTCGCAAGTTTGAGTTTGAGTTCTACAGTCCCTCTACCACCATTTTCAGGAACTTCACGCTGACAGTGAAAGAGAAAGGTGCGGCTACTTGTTTTCCACATTCTTCAGTGGTATCTGCTTTGTTCTGTGCTCAGGTTTAGCCAGATGCATGGTTTCCCTATCAGTACAGCTCGAAATTGCTGTGATTCTGTGATTATCTAAATTTGTTTAGAAAATATATTTTAGAGCTGTGCACGAGGTCTTTCAGACTTGAGACTTGTATTTGCCTCTAAGTGCTTCTCAGGCAGTGGCATGCCTCTGTGAGGTTACCAAAAATAGACAGCTGTCCCAAGAGAACAACTCAAATCTGACACTTTATCTGTTTTTTTAAGCTGTTTTGCAGTTGACATTATCTGTTATTGTCAGTTTCAATTAAAAAAAAAGCAAGCATTTTCATAGCTTGAAAGCAAATGTACATTTTCTTTCATCCTTAATATGCTGTAAATACACCCACCAGCCATAACATTATGACCACTGACAGGTGAAGTGAATAACACTGATTATCTCGTTACAGTGGCACCTGTCAGTGTGTGGGGTGAATTAGGCAGCAAGTGAACATTCAGTCCTCGAAGTTGGAAGCAGGAAAAATGTGCCAGTTTAAGGATCTGAGTGACTTTGACAAAGGCCAAACTGTGATGGCTGATGACTGGGTCAGATCATCTCCCAGACTGCAGGTCTTGGTGGGTGTTCTTGGTCTGCAGTGGTTAGTACCTACCTACAGTGTCTAAGGAAGGACAAATGGTGAACTGGTGACAGGGTCATGGACGCCCAGGGCTCACTGATGATGATGTTGATCTACTGTAGATTAAACTTTAAATTTCATTCATCCTTTTCAAAAGATTCAATTTTGATTAAATCTTTGTTAAAATGGTTGAAAATGAGAAACACTGTACACTGGTCTCTATGAAGAGAAACATTCAGCAGCTATAGTGGTGATATCACACCTAGAGTGGGGAGGCTGTTGAATTAGTCTAAACAATTCTCTCTAACACGTCCTCAGCACCACAGTTTTCATTCCTTTACATAAGTTTTTCACTGAATGGTCGACACATTCATGCTCTTCCTGACAGTAGAACTATGGAAGCAAACAGATTCACAGAAGATGCACAGTGAGCTGGAGAGTGACATGAGTGTTAAGCAGGTGGTCATAATGTTATGGCTGATCAGTGTAGGCTCTTATAAAGCCAGTAATGGCCCAGTAATGTCTCAGCAGGAGTGGATTTACTTCAAAATATCTACCCAGCATTACTGTGTGTACATTATCTTCTTATCTTTACATGCTTTATTAGCAGAACTGATTCATGTTAACCAATGTTCTCAGAACTGAGGTAAATTTAATTAAAGAAACTCGCCTTACAGATGCAAGACAGCTGAAATGATAATTTCACTGTGGTATTGCACATTTTAATACAACATAGTCCAGCTGTTATGTTTAATATGGTGATAATGATAATGATGATAGAGCTGCGCCTGGTATGTGCTGGACAGGTTGAGCCTTTAATTTATAGCCCCTCATGGTAGAAAGACTAGTCTCTGCTCTGTGTCGAGTTCTGTGTACCGAGTGTTCTCCCTGTGCTGCACATGCCCTTCGTTCGATGTTGCATAAAGTGTTTATCCAACAGGTTTTTGTGGGTTTTGCTTTTTCTTACGACCCGCTGTTTTCACAAAGTGATGCATCAGTGTGAAGGCAACCTGCCACTAACAACACCCCTTTCCTTCTCTCCCCTTTGTTGTCACTGTATGAAGAGGAATAATTGTGTGTTTTGTTTTGTCTGCCTTTATTGTCCATCAACGCTTTCTTCTGTTGTCAGTGAAGGGGTTAATTCAAACCAACTACTGTTCTGTCTATAATAAGCGGTAATGTATTTTGCTTCCTGAATGCTTGGCTTGCTGAATGCGTCATTTTCCACCTTGATCGAATATACAATACAACATGTATATTTGGTATAACCTAATTCTTCCCATTTCTTTACATTCTTTATATCTTCTTGCACGTGGACTACAGTTCACTATCAGATGCATATAGGCATAGATTAGCAACAAGCCAGTGTTTGGTTTGTATCTGGAAAAGATGAGGGGCACTCAGATGTGATTATCCGCCTAAGGAAACTTTCTAAATATAATGAAAACTACTGTTCTATGCATACTTAAAAGTCTCTCCTTCATATCTCATACAACAGTGGTATCAGATTTCACAGAGCCTTCAGGCAGTGTACTTCTACATTATAGCTTGGGCATCATGTTATGATAGTGATGTCCATAGTAGCAGATTGATTTGCTCATTGCAAATGTATGTTTTCCCTTCAAATAGATTATTTTACACTAATAGCCTCTGTTTGCAGAGACTACAGAATCAAATGACAGTCAATCAATAGCACTTTTCAACCATCGGGTCAGAAGGCTTCCTGGAATTTGGTACACACTTACTGGCACAGTGGCTCACAGTGGCTCATAAGTTTCCACAATTAAAAAATATAAAAGGATGCGTTCATATTTTTTCAAATCTGTCTTTAAACAATAGTCAGATGTCCACATGAACACTGAATGAATTTTTCCTTTTCATACTGGTCAGAGACCCCTTGCTAATGCACGTTAGTGATGTTGATGCAGTTCTCTGTGTGTGGAAAAATACATTATAGGGGTTATTTTAGATTAATGCAAGGTTTGAGCAATTTGAATTGGATAATATTCAAAGCCTAGTCTCACAGCAAAATGTATAATAGCTAAACATACTACTCTCACAGTAACACCTCAAAACTGGCAACATGGCAGAGTTTGATCAAAAATATAAACTGAAGGTATGGTTATGTTTAGGCACAGAAACCAGATGGTTCCGGTTAGGAATAAGGCCCTGAAGTCAGTTAAAACATTTTAAAACACTTAAAGCACAGGACATGATTTCCAGTTCCCTGCATGAAAGTATTTGTTTGACCCAACCGCCATCTCCTAGTGTTTTTAACATTATAAAGCTCCAAATCGTGCACCTTCAGCTTCCATCTCCACAGTTAATACCAGCAGTCTGCCATTTCTTTGTTTGACAACTGCCCTAAAGCACCAAGAAGAAGACCACGAAGAAGGGCACTTGGCTGCAACACAACAAATGTTGCCATGTGACAGTTTTGTACCCATTATTGTGCCACTATTAGATTTGATGCTGTGGACCAATGTTATGCTGTGAGAGTGGGCTGGTATTCACCAGAGTCTTTTTGATATGAAAAAGAAAAACACATGCAAGGGATTTTTTTTTAATGACCAGTATAAACAGGAGAAATTATTACAGCAAGCAAAAAAAGTTTCAGTGTTCATATGACCATATGAGGGTTGATTTCAAAATGTAAATCAATCCTATAAATAAACTGATATAAGTTAATGAATTTATTATAAGGTTATTGGTCTGGATATGTATACATAAAATCAAAATCTGATCTAAAGTATGAGGTCGTCATGTCTCAAAATTCACAATCTCTCACGCCCTGAGAAACACTGCAAGTTTGCTTGTCCATTTTCTCATGTTTAAAGGTACCTGGTGGAGTTTTTGACCACGGATAAGTGCTATGGAGCGACATTCTTACAAAGGGATCCCTGTTTTGTTTGTGTCCTGCACGGACACTAGGATGCACATGTGAGCGCATAGGTGGTGTGATTCACATCCTGCTATCACTTTCACACTATTGTGCTGGTTTACAGATGGTTGTACACCAACAAACGTAGCCAGCAAAGGTGGGGAAGAAGAAGAATGCTCACATGGAAGCATGAATGTAAACATGCCTTATTTAGTATGTATGTATATGCAAAGCACACTTTGATTAAAAAGAAACTGTTTGTCTACAAGAAAACTCCACAAGGCACCTTTATCGTCCTAGGCTTTGTTATCATTGACCCTCAGGTACGGTCATGGTGTTCTGTGTGCAACATAGCTTGTGCATCATTTTTTAGGTCGAAATACACTTTATCTGGATGCTCTCCAGAAGACTTTGCTTTGCTTAAATTCAGCATAGTAATAACGATTTTACATAGAGTTAGATGTTCAGTGAAACATGAACATACATGAACAAGCCTGGCATACTTTATGAAACCTATGAATAAAACAGTCTCCACAGCTCCATTCAACACTAAAGCATTCAGAGAAAGGACGCATCCTGAATATTAACATGCGGCTTGGTATTGTTTGTGCTTCACAGCCAGTGTGGACCCCACAGCGCTCTACTCTGAGATCATGATGTATGTGCTGCTGGTGTTCCTGACCTTATGGCTCCTGGTAGAGATGGTCTACTGCTACAGGAAGATCTCCAAGTCTGACGAGCAGACGGAGGACACAGTGTGAGTCTCACACAGACATAAATGTACAGATGCACAGACTCAGTCACACATAAACATGAGGCGGAAAACAGCTAATGGAAACGCTGTGAAAACAAACCTGCTGTCAACATTGTCACGATGCACATCTATAATAGCTTTCTGTTTTAGATGAGCCACACCACATCGTTGCAGTGTGTTTATATTATGAGTCACCAAGACAGTGTTACTCGTGAGTGCTTGAATTTCTGGTTATTTTGATTTGGCTGGAGAGTATTGATTAAACACACAACATCTAAAGATTATGAAGTTTGTGTGTGTGTGTGTGTGTGTGTGTGTGTGATTTGGTATATCCGGCTATAAAAATGAAATGTAACTTGGTGTGACTTGAGTGGAGGGAGGGTACAGAGTCAGACAGACAGACAGACAGAGAGGTACCTGAGTCTGTATTGCATCAGTTTGTTACCCTCCTGCAACAGTAATTTGTCTTTTAACTTAGGCTGCCTGACAGGCCTGAATAACTCTAAACACTGCTGACTGCTCTTTTTTCCCAATTATCCTATTTACGTCTGTGGCGGATTTGCAGCTTCATCAGAAACTGACTTTGTGCACAAACTTTATCTGGATTCTCACCAGAATGCTCCCATCGTGGTGGTGACTAGGCCGATCGACAACCTTTAAAGAGTCAGTATGCTGCATGTCCTGAACAGCACAGTCAGATAACACACCAGCCATTGTGGCTTTGCAGACAGTTCATTCTTTTTTTCCAAGTCCGACTCCTGTAGGGACACGTAGAACCCAAATACTTCACAAAGCACTTCTAACACTATATGTTTTTTACATCAGTAATTATACAGAAGATGGACATAATACAGCATAACTGAATACAGTTATAATATTCTGCAGGACACAGGTATTGTAAAATTTGGGTTGTGTTTGTATTCTTACAGTATGTTATTTACCAGAGAACAAATGTTTCTTACAAAGCTTCCTACAAATAACTGCAATTAGATACAAATTTTAGGAAAAACTATTCATTTTCTTGAAAGACAGGCTCCATTTATTCATTATTTGAAATATTATTGTCCTTGTATGCTGAGTTGTACTTTTGCCTGGTTACTTTAGACTAATTGAAATGAATGCAGTGGAAAGTATTAATTAAACACTTTTCTTTTTCTCTGTTAGAGCCAAAGTTCTTTTCAAAAACTCTGGGGAAATTGTTCGAAATTATGTGCAGACGTAAAATAAAGCACAACTGAACAGAATCACAAAATAAAATTATCACTATATACAGTACTAATACAAACCAATACAACCATAGCAGAAACAGTATTATGTTCTCAAAAATCATCTAATTTAATTAAAACTAGAGCTGAAATGATTTGTTCTTTAATGCAAATGAATCAAAAATATGAGAATTTGCTGCTGTTCTGATAGTTAACTTTTAGTTTTTGATGGATGATCAGCTAAAACAAGCAATTTGAAGATGCCAGCCAGCTTTGGCTCTGGGAACCTGTGAATATAATATTTCACTGTTTTATCGCCAAAACAATTCATCCAGAAAATGATTTGATAATAATAAAAAAACATTACTTGCAGTCCAAACTAACACCTGATAACCTGACCAATGTGAGATTTCACAGTGGTTGTCTTAATTGCTGAGCTGTTCTTCTAGATTGTATTTTAGTGCATTTATTTTTACAAGCATTGCCTGGTACGCATATATTCGATAATATGTTAAATCACTCCAGTTTTGTGGATAAACATATGTAATGAGAACTCGGCAACCAGGTTTATTGATCTAAACAAAGATTAGGAGGCCACGTTAAGTTAAACATCAAGAAATCGAATGTGTATATCTCTTTAAACGTCATCAGTGCCTGCAGCTGAAAGAGTTAATATGCTGTTGCCACCTCACATTCATTATTGACCTGTGTGACAACACATCCCACAGTGAGACACTTCACCCACTCAGAGACTTAATGGATATGTAGCACAGCCAGTTTGAGGTTACATTTTGTGATGCATTAGTGGCTCAGATCATATGAATCATGTGACGGAGGGAAAAGATGAAGCCCCACAATAAAAGTGATAATTTGTCAGAGCTACAATATTATACTGTCTGAAATTTTCACTAGTATGAATGTTTCTTTGTCTACACATTTTCTGTGCAGAACTGGGTGCATATGTAGTGATGGTACTGTGGTTTTTACAATATGAAAGTTTGATGTTAAATAGTGTATGAGGCTGTCATGTCCTCCCGATGTGCGGCCTGCACAGTAGCACCCCACTCACACAGCGGTGGTTCTAATCTTTTTAAAACTCATGCTCTCTAGGGATGTATGTTCATGAATGAAAGATAAATGTTACAGGACTTTACTGTGATGTATAGCAGTAGAGGCAGCTCTACCACCAGGTCTTAGACACTCCTCTGTTTCTCTACCAATCTACCTGCAGGACAAACTACCTAGCCATTCCCTCTGAGCAGAAAGACAATCCAGCTGCTCCAGTTACCGAATAAAAGTGGTTGTCAGTGACACGGTATTTTATATGTGACTCTCTCGACTTGATCCTGATCAGTGTGATCATCTCCCTCTCTTCCAAGTCATTGTTTATAACTGTACTGCTCTGTAGTGGAGTCTTGTTGCTTCTGTGTCATCTCGTGCTCATTCCCTTCAAAGGGGCCGTCATTGCTGCCATTTCTGGAACTGTTGCATAATCACAAGTCCTCCATGTGTACTCACTTTCCATTCAATGTACAATCTCTCTAACTGTCAGGAATTTGCCATGAGAAATGTTAGAATAAATTTGGTGCAAGGTAAATTGTTAGTATTTCATTCAACACTTCAACATGAGTGTGACACATTATAACAGCATATGGCATTTGCATGTATATGAAGTAGGACTCCTGAGTTATTAAACCTAAAGGACACAGCTGTTTATGTGAATTAGATTCTGTGGAAACTGTATATTGTTTAATATTGCAAATATGAGACTGGTCATTTAGCATGCAAAACATTCCATGTTGAATAAGAGGAAACATGTTCTCTGCTCTTTTTAGGTGTTGACCAATCACGATGGGACTTTCAGGCTCATGTGACAGAAACCTCATCTCTGCCACCCTGAAGCTGTTGTGAAGAGCCAGTCAAAAAATGTCCAAGTGCTCATTTCTTCTTCTCTTTTTTTCCTCTTTGAACCTTTGTGCCAGGCATCTGAAATTAAATGCTTTCACAAATACAGCAGGTAAACAAACAAACAAACATGTCAGTGTGCTGCACTTCTTTTTGGACAAATACCAGCCATAGTTCATTTGGATCTGCAGTGTGTAGAGTTACTGGTTAGTGGTACTTCTGCAATTTATATCCCATATAAACAGATATGATCCAAGGAATTTGTCCTGCTGCTGTTAAAGCAATTATACTGACTGTGTAGTATTGATTAGTTCATTTTGCTTTATTACAATTTTATAAACTGAAATTTTGGGTCACAGTTTCATTTGTATTGGCTAATATTTTAATGTCTTTTTAAGGAAAATGGATTGCATAGGTTTCACACTGTATGAGTGTGCTTCGCTCCCTGTTCTGCTGTATGTGTAATGGAAATATATAAAACAGACAATACCCGATTACACTAATCCACGTCATGTCAGTTCATCTAGGGCTCTTTCTTATACTCTTCTCTGTGTAAACCTTTAAGCCATTTTCAACACTAATGTCAAAGTACATTCAGTAAGTTGTCTTACTGCATACCTGTACTCTATTTATTAAGCTTTGACTGCTGCTAATGTTCTACAATAGCATTGCTATTGAGACTAAATGCGTGCCTATTTCTATAGTACAACTCAGTAGAAATGTATATATTTTGTGAATCAATCATACCACACTGTTCTTTGTCTGTTAGATATCTCCTGTGTGAGTGAGCTGCTTTTGAGCTATTAAATACAATGCATTCCATAGTTCATAGTGACGCTATTATTTTCACTTCAGTGTAATTGAATTGCCAATAAAATGCCACAATAGGACGAGCACTTCAAGGTTTTTCCCCGGGTGTAGAAGGAAATTGTATTGGCCCCCCCACAGCTCTTGTTATCTGTGACTGTGGTGGCACTGGAAGGAAAGGAGCGGACTCTAAATCAACCACAGTAATCATCTGCGTGGTTTCCAGCTCTCATTAACAATGCAGTGTAGCAGCTAACAGAGAGCACTTTCAATTTGTTCTACTTCTACTTATTTCTAATTGTCACAGTCTGCACTGGGCTGAGGCGCAGAATCAGGATAACTTTGTCACTGCATTTCAAAACACAATGAGGCACTGGTGCTCCCATAAACCAGATAATAAAAAGAAAAGAGAAAAACTAAGGTAAGCTTTGATAATATGTGCATTTAAAGTAAGTTCAATTTAATAAATAGATAACTAACTTCATTAATAGATAAAAGTCAGTCAGTCAGAGCTAAAACATTTCATTGAGCAGTACCACTGCTTGGGAAAAAACTATTGTTCCTAGACTGTTCTAGTCTGATTCAGGTGCAATTTTTCTCTGACAATATTAGAAGCTCGGCTAGAGCACTGCAAGGTGTACACTCTGCTAATGTCCGGTAGCTAAGTACCAATAATTTTCTCAGCAGCTCTAATACTGTAACTTTCTGGATTGCCTGTTGTTCCTTGATGGTGCAGTCACCAAACCACACTGCAAAACTATACATCAGCTCAATGGCACAGTGATTGAAATTCACAGATAGTACTATACTATATAACAGTAACAGAGTGTTTTTCACTGAGAGTAGAGCCGGTCCAGATAAGCAAGGCCAGAAAGGCTGTGGCAGACAGAGACATACAGCAAAAGGTGAAGATGCTCCTAGGGAGGACGTGAAAAAGACTGACAGTTAGAGAGCGATGTGATGTACATTGCTCTTTTAGCTAGCCGTGACCCACAGCAGTGACAGATATAGCAGCAGCTGTTGTTATAGCAACCCAGGCATGCCTGTAGCAAGGCATGCTGCCATGCAAAGATATTACCAAGCAATAGTTGAGACATAGAGCTATAGAAGAGAGGAATAGAAGAGACTAGATACACAGGTCTGATGCAGAAGCAGTATCTTCCAAGGTCAGGTGGCTTGTTTGAATGGTAAACAGGTAATGTAATAAGCACACCACTTATTCATCCTTCATGTTCACATGTACTGGTTACTGATTGTGAGACACATCTCATAAACTCTGCAACAGCATGACATTATAGCTTTAAGATGCATTGTGACAGTGCAATTCTGCACCCCCTACACACACCACCACCACCCCCTCTTTCTCTCTCCCTGCCTCTCCCTCCACTCTCTCTATTGTTATCTGTTGTTACAAAGTGCCTCCCCGAGGACACAGCCCAGTAATATGGCCCACATTCTGCTGAAATACGCTTCAATTAACCCACAGGGCCTTGACTGCTCTGGTAAGCATTTTAAGTGACACCACACCAAGAATACAGACTAGATGTGACTATAAACGCTCTTAATTTGAAGTTCTCTTTGCTCCTAAATGGAAAGAGCTAATCACATAAAGTGCCATTAGTGATATAAAGGGATTTAGAAGCTTGGTATTGTCCTGACAAAGCAGTCTGCACATGCATTGCTGATTTTCCTTCTATCCCGGCCTGTAGTCCATTCATTCGAAGTTGTCTAAAGAGGTTGCCTAAGGATGACAAAAGAGGTGCAACTATTTTTCATCAATAAAAATGTCATTAATTATGTCATCTGCAGAATACAAACCTTTTCCGTATAAGAAGGGTCTTTGTCTCCCCCTAGTGTAAAGCATATTATGTCATCAAATAGTGACGTATAATCAAAGACACCTCATGAACATCAAGCTCTTTCTGTGTCACCTAGAAAGCCCAGGGCGCTGTTCAGTTAGTCGATGAGGAGAGTGACCTCTGTTGCTGATGAAGCTGCTGATGATTGCAGTATATACTGTTCCTCCTCTGGGTCCATCATCTCTGTGGTACAGTCACACAAAGGTGATATTCAAAGCATTGTACCAACCCAAGCTGGAGCTAAGAAGGTGTTACCACAGTAATTTTCCTGTCTACAGATTTCCATTTTTCAGCAGATGAAGATGCATGCACACATTTCAAATGGAGGCACAGAAATGGAATCGTTTCTTCAAAGAAAGCTCTTCTGAGATAACCATGGGCAGCCCACTCATAATTATAAATCTTCACACATTTCATGCCGTGCACTTCCAGATAGGGAAGGGCTGCTGCCATGCTAAAAAGCCCAACACCTTATTATGTGCAAGTTTCAGCTTGATTATAGACTTCCAGCCAAGGAGAGATGAGAGATATTTTTGAATTGCAAACAATCAATCTTGTAGTAGACATAAAGTAATCTGGAATTCAAAGTCTCAGACCAAAGACAGACTTAAAGCCTTGGAGTTTTCTTCTGATTAGGCTGTGTTGATAATACATCAGCAATAACTATACTCACCTTATGAAAACAAATTATGTGATAGAGAAAATGATATGGCTGATATGATATTTGAAAGACAAGGTGATTCAGAAATATAACAGATCATCGCACATTTATGAATAAATATCTGCTATATGCTGGTGGAGCCATGGGGAGTCTCATGGACTGCACACACACACACAGGGACATACCACACATGGACAGTGGTACACACAGAGGCAGAGGACTGGTGCTGTAACCCACAGTTAGCAGGTGTTCTGAGGAAGGAACTTTGGGTTGGGGACATGGGGAGCTGGAGGACTCTTTTTGGGAGGAAACCCATGTTTATACAGTAAGTTCATGTTCTGTTTGCAAATAAAGTTGATGTCCAAGGTCTTGTGGCGCACATCAAAAAGACTTCAGGCATCATTCCTTGTCAAAGTTTCTCAAATCCATTAGCTCGCCGTAGTATTAAACGTCAGTAATTGATTTAGAAGTAATTAGCAGTTTAAATAGGATTTTTAAAATGTCACAATTCAAGTAATAGGCTGTCTATTTGGCTAATATAAAGCTACAGGCATTATATTAACCAAAATATTAAGTGATTACCTCCATTTATATGTGTCATTATATATTTAATTTACATAATCTTATTAACTAAGAGAGCAAAAAGCCTAAAAATGCCTTTCAGGTTTGTGTTGTTTTGAAAAATAATAGCAATATTAGTAATGATGGCGGTGATGCCAAGCGAAGAGTTCAGTTGCTTTTTCCTAGTTTTGTCATAGACATGTTACATATTTCTACAGGAACTCCATCAGCACAGTTACTGTATGCTACTGCCTGTGTGTTACTCTAGTTGTCTCTATTAGCACATAATTACTTGATCAGTATTTGATTAAAGGTTTGCATTTCCCCTCATAAATTCTTCAAAGTCAGTGCTTTTTATGGAGACAGAAACCTACTGGATGTTGTTAAAACGCATATGCATAGCTCTGAAACACCTCTGGAGAACCTTTTTGGCTTAGTTTAACATAATCTGACTTTGGACAATGTACGCTGTCCCTGTGAATTATTCCTGAGTGTCTGTATAATGATATCAACCTTGCCATTAAAGACCTGTTATCATCCCCCTGCGGTGTTGTAGAGGTAGAGGTGCGCTGCTCCTGACTACTCAATGAGAAGCCTGTCTTCTCAGGAATATTAATGTACTGTCTTGTAATCCATCAAAGCTCCTTTTTACCGGAGATGGTCTGTCTGGGATTTCACTTTCCTCACCTCCTGTTTGTAGTGGGAGATTAAGCTCTTTTGGTTTATTTTCTCAGTCAATCAATGAATCAGTCAATCATCTTTATTCACGAAGTATGCAAGCATACAAAGAATTACA
>NW_018127925.1:2267329-2316406 GCF_001952655.1 Monopterus albus
AGCAGTATATACATAAAGTAGATAACAGTGTCATAAAAATAATATATAAATCAGAATCCAAGATAACAGTTATTAAGATGAAATTATTGAAAAAATAAAATGATTAAGATAATAAAGGAACCAAAAATAAAAGCAGCACAAAGGACTGAGAAATTGTCTTAAATTAAAACAGCACATATTAAAATGCCAAGGCGCTGCTCTTTAGTAGTCTGATACAGGAGCTTCAGGATATGTGCTATTCTTAAGCCATTCAGTTTTAAATTTGACTTGTCTGAACCTTCTCCCAGAGGGCAATCTATGAAAGACGGAGGCCGCTGGGTGACTGCTCTCCTTGATAATATTCAGAGCTTTTTGTTTTAGATGACTTTCATAAACGGAGGAGACTGGTGGGAGAGACTGGCCAATAACTTTAGAGGTAGTCATAACTACTTTCTTTAAAGATTTTATATTGTCAGACTAAACGGCTGTGTAAAATTCAACTAATGCCTTTATGGAAGCACCAAATTCCTCAGTTTACATGGAAAGTACAGTCTTTCATTTACTTTGATATTGATATTATATCTTTTCAAAATCCAATACAGATGCAACAAGAGATGCAGCAGGTGTAAAATCAACATGAGACCATAGGGAAGACTTCTGCTGTCAGCCACATTGCCATCGTCATCATGTCATACATCCAGCACTGCCATACCTCTGATCGCGCACATTAGAGAACACGTATAGGTTTGTTTTCAGTCTTATGTTGTAACCCATATGAAATGTTTCCTTTGTGTTCCCAAATAAATCACTGAGCTTATAACACACCCCAAACCACAGCTGTTTAAAACTCCTCATCAAAACTCCATCCATGAATTAAACAGGAGCCCTTTCACCGTCTACCTTAACCTTTCCTCTCTCCCATCCAGCTCTCGTATCCATCATCCCATCCCTTATTTCATTCACTCGTATTTCAAACAAGAGGCATCTTTGATTAGCGAGACAAAGGGGATGCATTAAATAAAAAGACCATTTACAAGTCAGACTCGAAAGCGAGGCAGTGACTGGGCCTCTCATTTGTGATGAGAGGACGAAGCTGGCACAATGACGTTGCAGCTCTATTATTATTGAAATGAACACCTGGCTGCCAGAGCAATGCTAAATCGCTGCTGTGTGTTCAGCTACACCTGAGGCCCTCCACACAGTGTGACACAAAGCAGAACATTACATCGCAGGCTGGCTGAATTCAAAGGCAACTGTGCCTGAGATGTAGGGTTTTTTTATTGAATCAATCAACTGGCTGGTCAACTGGGTTAAAATCTATTGGGCTGCTATATTAATGGCAACAAGAGACAATTAAACATTACTAAACCTGATAATTCAAACACAAAACTAGTGGATGCCAAGGCCAGGCAGAGAAATATGTTACTGCTCTGTTTGTATAACTAAAGCCAGTGACCTATGGCAGAGAAGGTACCACAACAGCTTTTGGCTGTAAACGGAGACAATATTCAAGAGCGTTGCAACTAAAAAGGAGTTGTATGCTGCAAGAAGTAAAACCAGAATTAATATCAGTGTTGCTTTTGAATGATGACGACAACTGAGAAAGCAAAATGGGGTGAAAAGTGACGCCATGGTGCCCGTATTTCTGCTGGACAAGTAATTATCGGTTTTGCCAGCAATACCTTTAATTGCAACACCATGTTTGTCGTATATCACCTGTAGCTGTGGTTGTTTCTATATAGACTACACAGAGAGATGACTCTAAGGCTGAGTTTCTGAGCACAAAAGTGCAACTAGGAGAGGCAACCTGGATAATCCTATGGCTAAACATTTCCAAGATACACATAGCAATAATCCTGTCTTAGATAAGAACATTCCTTCCTTTTGAAATTGTTGCTTCAGAGAGAAATTTTATATATTCATCAATTGCAAGCCACTTCCTATCCAGGACAGAATAACGACATTGATTTCAGTTTATTTTGTGAATTAAATTTTTTTTTTTTTTTTTTTTTTTTTTTTTTTTTTTTGCTGCAGAGAACATTTTAATATCTATTTAGTGCAGCCCATATTCTGTTTTTGACTATACACCCACCAGCCATAACATTATGACCACTGACAGGTGAAGTGAATAACACTGATTATCTGTTACAGTGGCACCTGTCAGTGTGCGGGGTGAATTAGGCAGCAAGTGAACATTCAGTCCTCGAAGTTGATGTGTTGGAAGCAGGAAGCAGGAAAAACAGGCAAGCATAAGGATCTGAGTGACTTTGACAAGGGCCAGACTGTGATGGCTGGCGACCGGGTCAGATCATCTCCCACACTGCAGGTCTTGTTGGGTGTTGTTGGTCTGCAGTGGTTAGTACCTACCTACAGTGTCTAAGGAAGGACAAACAGTGAACCAGCAACAGGGTCATGGACGCCTAAGACTCACTGATGATGATGTTGATCTACTGTAGATTAAACTTTTAACTTCTATTTGAACTTTTCAAGAGATTAAAATTTATTTGAATCTTTGTTAAAATGGTTGAAAATTAGAAATACTGTACATTGGTATATATGAAGAGAAAGAGTCGGGGACTGTAGTGGTGATATCAGACCTAGAGTGGGGAGACTGTTTAATTTGTCTCAACAATTCTCTCTAACTTGTCCTCATGGCCACAGTTTTCACTCCTTTACATACGTTTTTCACTGAATTGTAGACTCATCTGTGCTCTTCCTGACAGTAGAACTATGGAAGCAAATTGATTAACAGAGGATGCACAGTGAGCTGCAGAGTGACATGTGCACCAACCAGCTGCCACTTTGACTGTTATGTACACAGTGTTAGGCAGGTGGTCATAATGTTATGGCTGATCAGTGTATAGTATTGTTTATGATCCATCTTTGTGCAGCACTTTCTTTGATATATATATATATATTTATGTCCTTTAGTTCCTTGTGTAGCTGTCTGCTGGAGTGTGTCTGCTTTTTGCCATCATGATTGGTTTCCTGTTGTCATCAGGTGTTTGTAATTATCTCATACAATATCTGCTTAATGGAAAACGGTGTACTGCAGGTTGCACCCTGAAGAAGGCAATTTTATGCTGCTATGCCTGGGCTGTAACCCACCTTTGAATATGAATTGTTTTTAATCCTCATCATGAGAGCCCGCAAAATAAAACCTTTTTCATTCACTTCTAGAATAGTGTCTTGGATTTTTCTTTTTTCCATTTGTGCATTTTGGGTTCCTTTTTTCAACATATCCAAAGAGAACTTCCTGAGCTCTCTGGTGTCTTCTTTTTTCCCTGTAGATTTCTGAAGATTTCTAATTGCTCTGTAGTTAAAAGTTGATACAGAACAAAAGGCTTCCTTTTTCCTTTTTTAATACATTGCCAGAGCTCCGACAAGCCTGCTACTTTATCCCTTTTGTACAGCAGCCAAGACAGCAGTTGGCTGATGTCCTTCTTGACACCAGAGCCCCACAATCTCTGATTAATGTTATTTTGCTCCCGTCATTACAAATGCACACACACTCTTCCCCCAAGTATGCTCACAATCAATGGCAATCATTAGAAATGATAACTCAAAACCAGACATATTATTATTGCTGTAATTCAAAAATCAATTAATAAAACTCTTCAGCTCCCTCTTATGCCAACAGGTTCAATCTGTGGGGGATAAAGATGTAGCTGTGCAGGGACAAATAACAGCTACTCTTTTGACTCACACAAGATGCTAGACAGTCATTTCAGCAATAAATCCCAAGTCAGTGAAGAAGGCAGTGAGGTCAAAACTCCTTTCCACAAATGCATCCATCCATCCATTCTTTATACCGTTATCCTGAATAGGGTTGTGGAGGGGACGAAGTCTATCCCAGCTGACTTTGGGTGAAAGGCAGGGTACACCCTGGGCAGGTTACCAGTCTATTACAGGGCTGACACTTAGAGACAGACAACCTCACACACTCAACCTCTACAGGTAATTTAGAGTCACCAGTCAACCTAAGTTGTGAATTTTTGGACCGTCCTTTTCACAAATCCTCTGGGATCAATTAACACAAGACACCCAGGAAATAGGATGTTTTATCCACAGCATGAAAGATATTCAAGATTATTTCCTTTGTGATGTATAGGTATTTACAAAGTTCAGAGCCTTTGAATAAGCCTGCAAGCTTATCTGGCAAAAATGAATGTGAGCATCCTTTGTGACTTAACTCATAATTTGGAGCACCACCTAATGAACACATTGGATCAATAGCAAGCACTTAGTGTAGTATCCATTTCATATACTATACATGCAGCAGTTGGCTACAAGTGCTGACTTACGTGCCTTGACTCAGTCCTGGAAACCAGAGAAACCATAACCATTTGTTTTGAGGCAACATCCAACAGAAAATCACATGGAATCAAATGGAACTGCACGGTACAGTACAGCATAGATTCTTTTATTGCTGGATGGCTAGAGAATGGACTGCACCCACCGCCACCCCCCAGTTTTTTAATCTCAGGAGGTAAGCTCACTGTTTATTACACTGCTGTTGCTTTCCTTCAGAAACACAACCCCAACCCAATGTTAAAATTGTGACACAATTTCAACATTATGTCTTTTAATTACAGTACAATCAGTAAAGCGTTTTCACATCATAAAGGGACTAGTCGTTCACTATTATTGTTTAAAATACTCACAATGACAGGCTGACATGCTGGTGTTTAGCAGGTAGAAAGTTTACCATGTTAACCATCTTAGCTAACAGTTTCTAATTAGTGTGTATTTAATTTCATGACAATTCAGCCAAGAGTTTCATTCCAAACCAAAAATGTCAGCCTCAGTGTGGCACCAGGGGAACAGTCAGGGAAAGTCATTAGGACTCAGTTTTCAGAGGGTTTGCCTACAAAGAATTTACAAAAGTTCTTGGCAGTGCATATAAATGGTTATTACCGTATTTTAGTTTGTTTCTTGTCTATTGTGTAACTCCATCTTTTTTGGCTTTGTTAATTTGTCTGGCATTGACCCAAAAAGACAACAGAGCCGATTTGAGTATGAAACAGAAAATAGAGAAAAAGAAAAAGAGACAGCATCATTAGCGCAGTCTCTATGCACAAGCCAGCATGTCTTCCCCTAACAGTGCCTTTCTCTTGCACCTCTCCGCCCTGTAGATCAAATTTGCCTCCCCTGGTGAATTTCACCTACACTGCACCATAAAAATCACTTAACCAAGTGAATGTGATCTCGCTGGAACTGGGTTGAATTACGTGTTGTGAAACTGTGGAAACCAGCAATGGAAAGATGTGACTGAGTACTACAATAGCCCTGGACTGAGGCAAGGTTTTTCATTTAAGAGCAAACAAATTGCTTCTCAGCAGCTGTTCCAAACCAATTAACCTGGGGACTTGCAAAAATACATTTTAAACTTTCACTGGAAACTGAAAATAACATGAAGGCAAAGCCTTTGTGTGTAACTACTTACCAATATTCTGTTCAATGACTGTGAGTGAGCTACACAGGGAGAAACAATAGGAGCATACTGTGTAGTGCAGCGCAGTATTAACAAGGGACTTAAGACAATTGTGTTTTCCTCATATTGTAGTTTTCTGGCTCATTTTTCTTCAAACAAAGTTGTTTTTTTTTCCTCTAAAAGGCTGTCTTAATTGAGGCTGGTGGAAACGGCACGTGCACACTCAAGCACACATGCATTCATGTTAGTTTTCATTCTTTGTGGGGGCTTTACAGTGACTTACATTCCATTTATGGAGACTTACTCTAACCTTAAACCATGTACATGGTCCACATGTGAACAAGTTTTGGTCCTCACAGTGTGAGTAATACCACACACAAACACAGTATGACACGTATTTGTCCTGCAGTAAATTAATTTCCAGGGAAAAACTGGCTTAAGCAGGGGCTAGCCTTGTTTCCATCTTATCATGACAGGCAGACAGAATATAATTGTCTCCCCAGTCACATAAAGCATTATGCTGTGTACTTTGCTCTCTCCACTGAGAAAGCCAGAGGATAAACTAAAGCTTTCAAAGCAAAAATGATGAAGCAGATATCATGTGTGTCACTGAACTTAACCTCTCAAACAATGGATTGTGGTAACAACACAGTAATGTGCCACCAGTGTCTTGGTCATCGGGAGTAACGTGACATACGCGAACTCATTCTCCAGCCTGTTTGTGTGTGCGCTTCCCTGCGCTTATATATTACCATCCCCAATTTCAAAGTAAATTTGCAACTGCTCTCTTGGCATTTTACTTCTTTTTATATTCATTCAGCGAAAAAAAGCCTCTGGCTGCTCTTTTAAAACCACACGAAGCTGTCACCCCCTAGAAAGTCTCTCGCTGTGACTGTGGACATCTATTTTTCATTGAAATATTTTAACATTCCCTAAACCATTTATTTTTTTTAACATGGTGTCTGGAAAACTGCTGCCTCTAGGGACATTTATCTTCTAATAGTTTGCACAAATATATAAGGTCAAGTTATAAAATAAGGGATGTGGAAATGTGGGGGCAGCACAGGTGGAAATGAAAATACTCAAGCAAAGTACAGATACCTCAAAATTGTTAAGTATAGTACTTAAGTAAATGTACTTAGTTACTTGCCACTGCTGGGGAGCTGTGTGTGTGTGTGTGTGTGTGTGTGTCATTTCAACATTAGCTCATTCACAACACACCGGTGGCTCAAAGTAGATTGAGACTCTCAATCAGCTCTCAGTAAGAGTCGATTGAGAGTTGAGGGTTGTCATTTAGATTGAGGTGCAGCTCTTTGTCAATTTGAGGAGTAAAGAGGTGCAAGTGAAGAAGATAATATAAAGTGAAAGCCTATCAGAGAGATATCAAAGGCAGTTGGTTTGCTAAGTCAAAAGCAGGTGCCCACGGGAATATTAAAAAATGGCAGCTGATGGAGCACAAACCTTGTGGATGAGCAGAAAATTGAGTCCATATTGTAGAAAAAACGTGGCCGACAACACGGCAAGTCAACAAGGCGCACATGTTTTCTTGTCAGCAATCAAGAAACTAAGTTTTCTGGACTGATAAAACAGAAGTCAGCCTCTATTAAAATGATGGGAAGAGGAACGTGGACAAAAAAGAGAGTTAGCCCATGACCCAGAACCCCAGCTCATCTGTCACACATGTTCTGCTATGGCCTGAGCATGTGTGGCTGTCAGTGGAATCAGTCACCTGATCTAAATCCGACCCTGCTGCACTCCACCTCCTGAAGCCCCAACTAAAGGCAGACAGTGGTCCACAACAAGCAGAGCTGAAGGTAGCTGCAGTGAAGCTCTGAGACATGGTCACCAGGAAAGATACAAAGCATCTGCTCTGGTCTGTGGGTCAAAGAGTTCAGGCAATTACTGAATGCAAAGGATTTTCCACAAAATGTTTGAAGATTTAGTTTGACTTCATGCATAAATGTCTATTTACAATTTAAAAAATACATTTCTCACACAGTTCTTGTATATATATATGTAAACCTGCTCAAATGGAAGCTGAGGCTTTAATGTAGTGACCATTATTTTATTTCAAATTGTGCTGAAACACAAAGTTACAATGTCTGTCATATGGAATTGTACTGCATGGTAAAATGTCTTTACAGTACATGGAAGAGTGCACAGCTATTACTTTGCAGTGGGATTTAGAAAGAGAGAGCTCCATCGCTAACATGGACACATTCAGCTTAATTGAATGTAACTTTAAAGTCGGCTGCCACCTCATAACATTGCAATTCATTAGTTGGAAAACTTGTGCTAAATAAGACAGAGCACTAATGAGCAGAGTCTGTGGAAGGTAGATACCTGTACCTGCAGTCTATACTGCAGATTCAGTGTCTTTAAATGACATTCATTCTTTTGGGTTTAAAGTACTGCATCTGCTGATGGTTGTTCCAGATTCTTTCCGCTGCATCATGTTATGCACATGGGTTATATTTTCAGTTGTCTTTATTGTATTCCATCTCGCAGTTTCCCTAGTTTCTTCAGTCTGAGCAGTCACCATAATAAACATCCATCCTTATTCCTGAACAGGGTCTCAGGGGGCTGGAGCCAAAACCAGCTGACACTGGGCGAGAGGTAGGGTCCACCCTGGACAGGTCGCCAGTCTATCACTGACATGTAGACAAACAACCACACTCACTCCTACAGGGCATTTAGAGTCACCAATCAACCTAAGCTGGATGTCTTTGGACTGTGGGAGGAAGCTGGAGTACCCGGAGAGAGGTTTCTTCTGTTAAAGGGAGTTTTTCTTCCTCACCATCACCAAGTGCTGCTCAAGATGGGGTTGTTAGGTTTCTCTCTATAATACTGTAAATTACAATGTCTTACTATGCCTTGAGATAATTTTGTTATGATTTGAAACTATACAAATAAATTGAACTGAATTGCTCCAAGCCACCACTCTAGCCCTTTCATGCATGAATTATGAAAACCACAGTCAGGATTTTTTTTCCTGTTTTTATTACTCCTTGGGCATGAAAAGAAAACACTTCTTTTTTGTATTACACGCATTTTTCCAATTTTGTGGACAAATATTGGATCGTAATTTTTTTCCCAAGATAAAATCAATATTTGGAAAATGTAAGAACAATATGTTTCTGCGGATGTTACTGACAGAGAGACCAGGCAATGCCACAAAGGCTCTAAATCACGTTGCATCCCGCAGGCCTGTGAAACTGCAGTACTGCAGTACATCTGACTGCATCACTAAATATTTCAGAGCCACTCACTTGAACATCCTACAAAAAAGCACAATGTCTGTTGTTTGGAGCCACAGCGTTTACAGTATGAAATCCCTGTGGAGTATTTGATTATAACTGAATAACTGCTTGCATAGAAATGCATTTTTAAGCCCAAAGAACTTGTATTCCATTTTGCTTTAGAGACAGCAGGATACCTCAGATCTTTCCTTTGCATATGTGTCTCTTTTTCAGTCCTTCCTTGGCCCCCTGGCCCTCCTTTCTTCTTATCACACCCTCGTCCCTTCTCGTCCTATCTGTCTGAATCCACTTTCCCCACTCTCCTGCCTCGCATCATTCATATGGCCACAGCAGAACTTTATTGCGCTCCAGTCAGAAAGAACAAAAGAATGATTACCACACAAGTTTCAGGCATGCGGAAGATTACAGTCAAAAGGGATTTTCTGACACACATGACAAGTAAAATGGCTCTTGATGGGCTCCTACTCTGAGTTCCCCTAATACACAAGGTGACTTTAGTGCAATGTTGAACTTCTGGCAAAAAATACTGATGTGTGAAAAGACACATCATTCAGTTCTGTAGAACTGGCATCAACACAAAGGGAAGAAGAGAAAATATAGAGGGAATGAAAAAGGCAGGACATGACTTTCTGCTTGAAGATGACAGTGACAGTGAAGGTGCTGTATGATGAAGTGAAAGAGGGGAAAGAGAAATCAAAAGAGAGAAATGGAGTGAGAAGGAGAGACAGCATGGCAGTTTTGAATTTGATAGGGTCTATAGATGAATGTACGCAGTACACAGGTCGCTTGAGGAGGCATGTCTAGAGTCAGAAGAGACATCACAGCACCAGCACCCCTTGGGCAAGGAGCCCTCTTGCTTGGTCCAGACTCCTTATGTAAATATAGATCCTGGCTTTGCATTGTTTTGAAGTGATGATGACTACTCCTACAAATGCAAATGAGGAGAGCGTTTGGACAGTTAATTCTTCCTAATGTGAGAAAGCAAATAAGCACAGCACCCGCCTGGACAATGAAAGAAGTGAGGCAGAAAACAGCAATACTGTAAGCAGGTAAATCTAAACCAATATGTACAGTCATTACACTGTCAAGAAAATCAGTGTGTGGCCTTGGAAGTGGACCGTGCATGCTGGGTGAAGTGTCTCTGCAGGGCAGTGTTCTAGACGTGTATACATTGTTTGCTGACACATCCAGAGAAGTCTTTGCCCCCAGGGCTTTCTCTTCATTATTTTTCCTTGCAGAATGAGGCTCGATTTGGTCACAGTGCTTGGCTTTGATAACTGCATGTATAAATTAAAACATTTTACTGGAATACAGTAACACGTAGCTCAGCTGTGACCTTTACTACCAAATACAACATTTAGCCATGGTGGATCTACTTGTAACTAATTAGAGAAGGACACTGTACTCAGGTGGCAAAGGTCCTGTACATGGGAAATAGATGGCAATGAATCAAGTAGAATATGATTTACTAGGATCCTCTGTTGTGTCTCAATATGCCAATCAATGGTTACAAAAGATCTCCAGCAGATCAAGTGCTCAGCAGCTCGCTCACTATCAACCGTATCAGGCCGACCACTGGGCTGTCAGGACCCGAGGCCAACCTGTAATAGGCACATTTTCAGTCTGTTTCAAATGTCTGTCTCAACGTGCCATGCAATATGTCAGTTCCCGCAGAGGAAAAGACACTTGATGCAACAAGTGGTAATGAGACATTTAATGTGACTGGCAGTGGTTTTAGTCTTTTGTTGTGGTGTTAAAGCTGATACCACTCATCCAACAAATGAAGCTGGCATACTGTGAAAGTGCTTCCCTTTGATCTGCACTCAGGCATCTGTCTCTCAAATAGTATCCAATCGAACTGAGGTCAGGTATGGCAACGGATCACCAATGGCTCCATTTCTCATGCGCTCATTCAATCAAGCACAAGCAGCATCATGTGCTCCCCCACAGTTCTGTCTGACATAGATGAATTGTTGCTCTCTGCCTTAACTCCTCACAGTTTGGGGGATGAAGTGTCAGTGGGTGTCCTGGGTGGATCAGGTTATTATTGGGTATTTTCCACCTCTGTCAAATCTTTGTGTTACCTTCCTGCTTCCTCCACTTCTCCAGCCAGATGCTTGTGATTTTGCACTTTGGTACCTTTAAGCAGGTCTAAAAAAAATCTTTCCTATTTGGTCTCACTATCTCTGCTCATTGTCCTCTGTCCTTCTCTTTTCACTCTCACTCAGGATGAAACCTTCACACTTGGGCTAATCATCACATTTTAGACTTACTTCGCTGCATTCACGAGCTCCCAATTATAGTCAAGAGTCAGCTTCTTTAAAACACAGATTCTTATCTTCCTCCTATTTAGAGCTCACACCCCTGACGCCGTCATTATCCAAGAGTTTGCTTATTATTCTATCTGTTGATCTTTTCACCCCATCAGCCTCCTACTTTTCTTTCAGCTCTTTTTTTGTTTGTTTTTTCATCTTTAAAGGAACAAACCTTTCAAGAAAACTAGAAAAGTCTTTATCCAAACTTTGCCTTCTTCATCAAGTGATGCCAAACTTAGCGAGCGACTGACTTAAGTTTTGCTTAAGTCGTCAGATACAACGGAAAATATTCCTTTTGCTGATTGGAAGAAAAATGACTTCTTCTGAATAGTGTAAATCTGTGTGCTTTTACAGAAACAATGATGGCTCATCAGATGGAGCGAGATCTGCTGAAATATTGTACACAATAGGAATGCCAATAAGAATGGCTGGAAGTGGAGAAATTCAAAGGAATTAACAAGCTTTAAGTTTGAAGCTTTGTAGTTTAATCATTGTTGTCAGGACTGTATGCTGAAGTGCATTTCAAAATGCTCATTAACATACAGTATTTGCCTCAGCCTTTGCAGCTGTAAAAAAAAACAGGCATTTGCAGGCAGAGGTTGAAAATAATGAGTCAATCTGGGCATTAGGATGGAAATGGAGAGCAGTTGCAAGCAGCACACTGCTGGGGTTAAACAGGTTCAAATGAAATATTCAGGAGAAAGCGTGTATTTGTGCACTTTTTCCACACAGTGACAGAAATTACCGAAACAGAAAAATGAAGACACACACAGGACTAGTTTCTGGATGATACTCACTTAAACTCAGCCGTTTTTCCCCTTGTGCATTAACCTCCAAGATACCGTAGCCAGAGACGTGGAACATTTAAAATTTTTAAGGCGATGCACGTCTTGCTAGCTTTCACGTCACATTAGTGAAAGCTAAATGTAGAAGTCATGTTTCTGCAGCCACAGTGGTGCTTAGAGAAAAAGACAGTCGTAACTTTTTGTATGCCTTTTCCTTTCACACCATGCCTTCTCTTTATAGCCATTCAGCAGTTTTCCCCTTTCTTCCACAGAGTCTACTTTGGGTTGCACAGTAGTAGGTCACAGATATGTTTGTGTTTGTGTATATCTGTGGTTAAAGACCAGGGGGCAGTCTCTGTTGCATGGTCTCTCATCTCTACAGACTTACAAAATAAAGTCTCAGTGGGAAAGTGAGTCCACAGAAGCTTTGTGAATGTGATTCTCTGAATGTGTGTGTAGCAGCAGAAGCATCAGCAGCTGTAGTGGTAGTGTGAAGCATGAAAGAGCTCCCATATAGTCAAAGTGGACTAGCTTAGGGGGTGTGCTTGTGTTAAAACTTTGATTCTTTCCTAATGATTATATTGTAATTTAATTAAAATGTGATTAACATGTGATAACATGTGTGGAAAAGGCAAAACTATGAATAGATTTTGTAGTCAATCAAATCGTAAATGGCACTTTGCCCCTTTGGCCTCTGGCTTGTGTTATAACTCCAGACTCACTGACGGAAAAGCATTTTCAATTTTAAATCAGTCAGTTCCAAGCAGAGGGAAAGGGATACATGAAAGCATCTTCACAAATTCATTGCAGGCAAACACCCTCTGTACTCAGTCATGGGTGACCATAAGGCTAACAAGCTTGTTTGTGAATGCAAAAGCAATTCCACTGTGTCCCATCATGCTGACCACATGCTGCTTGGTTGGCTCCTCCACCAACAAGTGACCTTGCATCTCACAATTACCATGTTATGTCCTGTTCTCATCACCTTAGCCCTCCCCTGTCTGTCTTCGAGGAAAGAGAGTCAGTGCCCGGTCATCATAACTGGGATGATAAAATTTAAAAAATTTCAGCCACCAATTACTTATCTCGCAGCTTGTCCTCCTACGCTTACTTAATTCAGGATCTCTTTTTCTCGCCCTCCCTCCTACTTTTTCCCTATCTGCAGTGCTGCAGCATCCCATAAAATATAACAGTGAAACAAGAGGGAAAGTTGCCATGAATGCTGTAAAACTCTGTTCAACTGCACTGTGCAAAGCTCAGTTATACAGGCACAGCAAATGGTACAATTAAACAGAAGTATGAAATAAACACAAGGCCTGTCTAGCACTGTCGCCTCACAGCAAGATGCATATTCTCCTCATGCCTGCATGGGTTTTCTCTGGGTGCTCTAGTTTCCTCCCACAGTCCAAAGATATGCAGGTTCTAAATTGCCTGTAGGTGCGTGTGAGTGGATGCCTGTCTCTATGTGTCAGCCCTGTGACAGACTGAAGAACTACCCAGGGTGCACCCCGCCTCTCGCTTAATGTCAGCTGGGATTTGCTCCGGCCCCACTGCAACCCTCCACAGGATAAGCGGAATGGATCATGGATCGATCCTTTAAATACCTTTTTCTCTCTAGTAAAAGTAAAAGAAACTGCAAGTAGATCTGTCATATCCAAGATCTCTTCTTACTCATCATTTCCCTCTTCCTCATCTTGCCTTTACTTCCTTCTGACACCATCACCCCCCAAACATGGCAGCCATGCCTCTTTATCTTTCTGTCTCAAACACCACAAAGTATTTCAGATGACAGGTTGTAACATGAGCCAGGGAATGAGATTCAATGTCAAGCACAGGATGTCACGCATCGTTATTTGGTGCTAACCAGCAGTAATATAATTTCTTTATAAGATGAGGTGACTGCCAGTGCATAAATCATGATTCACTTTCAGGGCCACAGTAGCTGGAGCATGTGTGTCCTGTACGGTTTCATATGAGTGAAAGAAGGAGTGAGAGCCTTTTATATGACAGCAGTGTTCTTCTTCCTGCCAGGTCTGTGCCTTTTCCTGGCTCACCTCACGTCGCCATCTGTGCTTTGGCCACACTAGGAGAGGTGCCTTTGTGTCAAGAGTCTACAATCTATCTCCAAGCCCCGTACAACATAAGGCAACAAATGAAATCCAGTTCCTGAAGTGAATTCACACCCTACCCCCTGCCTTTAAGATGACTGTGTATCCAATACTGTGGATCTCTCACCTCATAGATTACTGCATGAACATTTCATTAGCATAGCACAAGGGTTAAGCCAGTGTGTAAAATTGCATAATCTAAGCGTGTCGCCAAAGTTGCCATGATTTATGTGGCATTCTGCAAACATCCACTCATCAATACAACATAAAAGAGGCAATATCAGGGAGCACCAGGCTGAAAATGTTGCCTTATGGCAGTCAGCAGTCCGTGAGATTGTAACTCCCTCAGCAAGCCCGGGGACCATTCATGTTTATGTCTGTGTGTGCATCTGAGTGTATATGTTTATGTGTGAATAAGTGAGAAAGACTAAAGTGTGATTTGGCTATCTGCTGCAGTACAGATGTCCCCGCAAAAGCACAAAGGTGTGAGTAGCGTGTGAAGGCTGCTTCCCACGGGGGAAAGTATCACACTTACTGTAGGTTGTATCACTGATCAGGTATGTCATCCTTTGTGAAGACTGTTGGTGTTTGGTGTAATTTATCTTTCAGCTTTATCCATGTTCCCTCCACCTGTGTTGTTCACTCATGCTCGAATCCTTGTTTCCTACTTATCCCAAAATGTGTGTGAGCATCCCCAGAGAATGTTTGCATCCAGCTGGAGTTTATATGAAAGTGACAGCAATAACATCACGTAATATTAATGATCAATATTGTTTACAGTAGGTAAAACCCAGTACTCAGAAAACAATAAATATGGCCATTGTCTGGTATTATGTTGGGTTCAGAAATGTGTGGGCTGTCTCTGTGCTGCAGTGGATTTCTCACAGAAACAAAACAACAAATAGATGAATTAACAGCAGTAGAAATTCATACTTCGTTTTTTTTTTTAGTTGAATGAAAAACATCTACAAAGTCAGTGGAATCTGCTGTACAGCCATCAGATACACGAAGCAGAATAAAAGCTGAACTTTTTACCTTTTGAATGTAGGAATATATTTTAGAGCATGACTTAAATCATCAACTGAAGTAAAAGTGCTTCAAAATAAATCTATTTCACATTTGTACCAAATCCTAGACACAGCATAATCAACATTTTTTTGTTTTTGCTTTTAGCCAGAATGCTTTCAGTCAGGGAGGTTATAAAGGTACTTAGTAGGTTATGTCTTCTGATATTTGATGGCACCACAACAACCAGTACGGCTGAACATGGATAAGACTGACAGCCATCTTAACTGGAAGGAAACAGGGGCTCTGCCCTGTCCTGTTTGTTGCTACTGAGTATATTTAACTGTACTACTGGCTTGGTTTGGTGTACCCTCTTTTAGTCATAGGCCTATCCTCCCATGATGCTCTGAGCTCCTCTCCTACACCCCCCGTTTAATTTTTATATGGCACTACCATTACATGTCACTAACCATGTCTCCTCCCTCTCCTAGTGTCCTCTCTCTCCCTACACTGCAGGTAACCCAGGAGCTCTATGTTTCTGATGAGCAGTAACTGGCCACATTAACCCGTGTTTGTTTTGTTTTTGTTGTGTCTTGATGCTTTTCTTTCTCCTCTATCCACTCACCCCAGCTGGTTGAGGCAGAAGGCCGCCCATCAATAGCTGGGGGTCGGTCAGAGGTTTGTCCTCTTCATTGTTGCCAAATGCTTGCTCAAGAGGGATTTGCTGGGTTTTCCTTATAATGCTGTAAGGACTAGACTTTATTATGTAAAGTGCCCTGAGATGACTGTTGTTGTGAATTGCTGCTATACAAATTGAAATGAATTCCATCATTCCTCCTGATGATTAAGTGTGTGTGCCTGCAGTCTATGAATAATATTATAATTCACTGTCAAATATAGTGTTCAAGTAAATCTCTAAATGGCTATATCCACCAAGAGACCTTGACAGTGCAGAGCGGTTTAGTGGTTGTCTCCTGGTTTTAACCTTTGGTAATGAGAACAAAGTACCCTATTGATTATCCTCATTGTTTTGTTACCATATATTAGCAGGGCTGCACCTGTGTGAAGGAGTAAAGCAAAGTGATGTGAACCCACTGGACAGTTTAACAACATTTAAAACTCTACAGGCACACAGTTAACACAAATACCTGCAGCGCTAAAATAATGAGATTTGGAATAATGAAGCAGAAACAACCTACAATTCTGGCTACACGGAAACTCAGTGTTACAGCACTTGAAAGTGCTCTTGTGCTATTTCTGACTTTACAAAAAGGTTATTTCTGTGTCATAAATCTTTTCACAGACACCTGGGATGTAGTCGAGAGTAATCACATTTACCCTCAGACAAGGCAAAATATGAGGTCCAAAGTGGGTCTTGCAGACCTACTGTATTAGGTTAGTAACCAAACTGCTTCCGTCCTGTGCTTGTCTTTAAATGCACATGCACATGTAGAGGCAGGTGACAAATGAAAGGACAAACCAACATGAAGTGTTGGGCCACCATGTACTACCAGAATAGCTTCAGTGCACCTTGGCATTGACTCTTCAAGTCTGTGATCTCTGCTGGAGGCATGAACACCATTCTTCCAAAAGAAATCCCCTCATGTGGTGTTTTGCTCCAAATTCCCCCACAGGTGTTCAACTGGGTTGAGATCTGGCGATTGTGAAGGCCACAGCATATGATTCACATCATCATCATACTCATCAAACCATCCAGTGACCCCCTCATGGCCTGTGGGTGGGGGCGCTGTCATCCTGGAAGAGACCACTCATTTATTGTGGTTTTTTTCTGTAATTTACCACCTGTCTCTTTGTTGGATTCATATGAAGTCAACAGGTTGAAATAAACCCCAGTGCTGTGATGTGAAATTCGTAGCACATTGTTTCTTGATGCTTGTCTTCAGGCCACAGAATCTTAGCGGTTTTCTATCCTAGCTAGTTAATTAAATTCACAAAGCATTCTTTGCGTAAACTGGCTACTGATTAGATGGCGAGAATGAAAGCCAGTGAGCTCCGAGTCTCTCTGAGGACTAAGGAGTTAGTTAAAGGACAGGGTTTCTTCATGGAGACAAAACACCATTGTCTAAAACCGGCATATGTTCACCATAGTCTACCGATTTCTTTCATTTCTCATAATCATTTTGTATATATTGCACTTATGCATTAGTCTATCACAGGTCAGGAATTTGTTCGCTGTCTTTCGGATCTCCTGCACCCTACTGTACCATTAAAAGCTCAAAATATTTCAGGCCTATATCACTTTTTTACCCTTTGTCCCATTAATTACTAATTATGAAAAAGCGCAGCCAGTGGCGCAGAGTGGATAGCGTAGTAAGGACCTGTGAGCAAAAAGAAGGTAATATAATGCTGGTGACATTAAAGGAAACAGATGTAACCCCGCCTTGATTTTCTACAGTTATTTACAGTCGCCGTGTCTCCTGCCTCCTTCAGTACCGAAGGTAACGGACAACACAGTTTCCACCTCTGCTTCACTTCACTGAAGACCGAAACGGAAGAAAATCTAAAAAGTGATTTTATTTTTTAAACGGTATATTCCATTTTGAAGTATTCTGGGCTCCCAGCAGTTCAGCTTTTTTCCCTACCAATATGCACTGATGCCTCGCACCCGAGCCGCTGCGCCGACTTGGTAAATTTACAGAGAATAAACAATGTGCAAAGCAAATGCTGGATACAGTGGGAGTTAACTGTGGATGCGCTCGAATTTTACAGCCGGCTCCTGTTAAAACAAAGATTCAGTGAAACTTATGGCGTGAAGGTAAGACCGGTTTCTTTTCTGTGTGATATGCCCGTTTGGCACCAAGCAAGATCATCTATAGCTCACAGTCTATAACTAAAGGTTGTTCAAATATTGTACGTAGCCCGTGAGCATTTCCAGCAGGGATCGGCGGTGTAGTTCAGCCTGTCTACATGGTGATTTCTTTTAGGTGTGATTCCATAGATATTAACTTTCTAGGCGAATTTGCCGCGGTTGTTTGTCATTTATCCCAAAGCGCATCTTTTTAATCCACTCCCGTATGCGCGCATCAGCGCACAGTGCATGTGCCACAATCTTAACTATGTAATACACTGAGGGCTTTGGTGTAATAATTGTGTACTGATCTGGGTTGACCTTTAATATAAAACAACTGAGAGCAGTTTGTTCTCCGTAGTAAGCAAGCCCAGGAAAAGACCTCTGAGGGAGCTCGACTTTCATTCTTGAGAGTGGCAGTGTGCCTGTGTGAAGCTGTCCTCCCCCACCTACGGAGCAATGCTTTCAGATCTGTTTGTACCTTTCAGCTTCTAATTAGTGCTTGGTTCTTCGGAGCCAGCGCGTCCTCGACACGGAGCTTTGTGCAGCGCAGGTGACATGCTGTTTTTGGCCGCGCAAGCCTTCCTGCAGCCTAGCAGCAGCACTCGCTGAGTCGCTTTAACAAGTTAGTAACAGCAGGCAAAAGAAATGATATGAAAATACACTGGGTGATTTGTTTGCAGCTCCACCAATAAACCTGTGGGGGCTTACGGTATATGTATGGTACTTAGGCTACTATAACAGAGTTCAGTGACCTTTTTATATATGATGATGTTGCTACACTCTTTTATTTGTATGTATTTGGACCCGCCAGAGTTTACAGCTGATTTTGTTATTTTTTTCATTTGGTATCATTAGGACTATTCAACATTAAATTTGCCATTTTACAATTAACATATGATCTTTAATACCCAGCTATAGTGACTTTTTAATGAGTCAGTAATAGCTGAAGCCAAAAATGGAAAGAGAAAGAAAATAAATTACAGGCACCTGCAAAATATTGACAAACCATCTGTAAAAAAAAATATAAAATTTTGATATTTGGTCAGCAGCTGTTGTGTGCATCAACAGATCTCTTGATAGCTCAACCCAGGACAAAACACCTGGTTGTCAGATTGGTGCTGTTATCAGAAAGAACACTGTCAGCCTTTATTTGACAAGGAAAACTGCTTATGTCAGCTACGCTTAGGCATAATTTATGACTTGAAGGTTTTCTTAGAAGAAACTGAACCACTAATCCACACTGAAAGCACCTTTAGTTAAATGCCAAGACCAGATGCTGTGTCCATTTGCTGTCTCACCGCTGATGGTCTTCAGACGCAACATTGATCTATATAGATTCTATATCCCTCTGATTTGTCAGGTGTCATGCAGAAACCAGCCTCACCACAGTCCATCCGTTTGACACATTTCAAACTGATATTTATCAGCCCGTGGCTTACTCGACTCGGTAACAAAAAAAAGCAACAAGGAGTCAGATTCCAGAGCATCTCATATGCAGTTCGGCTCACTTGAGAGTTTGGTTTACATGAGGTGGATCTCAGTAGCTCATGGGTTTAAGTGTAATCACTTGATGCATCTGGTCAGTCAAGTCTGACATTCAACACACTGCTCCCAAGAGAGATGACATGCATCCAATAAAGCAACACTGTGCCACAGCCTGTGCTTATTATATCCAATTACAAACCTTAATAAAAAACATCTGCTTGCAGGGTTCTGGCACCCAAATTCGATCCAGTTTGTGAAATCGCATTCTTATTTAATAAGCAGACACATATGAAAACCACTCAGCAGTGAAACCTCACACTGAAATGGGGTGCATGGTGCGAGTGTGACCAGGTCTTATAAAAAGTGGAAACTACGAGAAATGCAATATCTTTTTTCATTAAAGGAGTTGTACCACTTTTATAAAATACCACTCTTGGGAATGTTTTAATCATTTATTACATCTTATCATTCTGTTCTGTAAAGGATAGCACAGGGGAACTGCACAAGTGGGAAGACAGACACTCTTGTCTGCCTTAATGCAGGTCAATTGGTGTCTGGTGTGCTTTGATAGTGACATGATTATTGGTGATAGTTATATTTTCTGAAAAGTTTAACCATATAAATGTCAAGGTCAAAAACCTTCTAACTGTGATGTATGGACTAAACAAAAAATGTTTTTCCCATAGCAGAGCAGAAGGAAAGCTTAGGAGGAACATGTTTGAACCAGAATAAACAAACAAAAAAAAAGCCAAGGGAATGGGTGCAAGAGCATCTGTGACCTTTGCATGTGGGTCTGTCTGTATATGCAAGCTAAGATGAAGTATAAATAGCTCACCTTTTCAGCAGAGGCTAAAGCACATTAACTGAATTGTCAAAATGGCCTCAAAACTATCGACAGTGTAAGCATCAACACATCTAACTAGTAATATTGAACAAGACATACTGTATACGTATGACATCCCCCTGCAGCAAAATACCAAATACAGTGATCATGTGGCTCAACTGTGCTTTGACAAATAAATCAGTTAACTGTACTTGATCTCTGTGAATGGATCCAACTGGGCTATTTTCTCTATCATCTGAAACCCATTCCCCAATATGTCAAATATGTCATCACTCTAGGGACCAGCAGCAGCAGTAAAAGGATGGAGGAACCAAAAGCCAAAAACAGACCTTTTACTATCTGGTTACGTTCCAGGTTACAGTTACATGCTGAGAAAGTTGTGTCCACTGTGCATTAACCCTTGTGTTCTGTTAAGGATCTTAAGGGTGTGTCCATGTTCCATAGCAGTCCAAACAGTACACTGTGAAATATTTTTTTGGAATTTAGTGGAATTAACTTTTTAGCTTAATGATCAAGATGTTGAATTCGATCCCCAACAAAGACTTCATATCAGATGAAGAAGTGACTATTTAAACTGAGAAAGCAAATCTGTCTGTAATAATTGTCTGTGTTATTAAACAGCTGTGTAAAGGTAATATCTCAACTTTAATGAAGTTGTTCTATCAAGTTCAATTACATTTATTGAGTCAGTTTATATATTCAAAACTCATAAAATGCTAGATGGTCTAGTGAGACTTAAACCAAACTGACTCCTAAGGCTTAGCTTTAGATGCTAATGCCTCCAGGTGGAAGAACACTGCATCTTAATCAAATTTGAGTCCTTTGGCTTCTTTCGTTGTTCTCGGTTCTGAAAATACCAAACCAATGTTAACCCCGGTTTTTGCTCTTTCTCTGTTACTCTCTCTGCTCAAAAGAACACAACCTCTTTGGTCTGACAGCCCCTGTTTTGGACTTTTCGCAGATGAGAGCTCCTCCATGCTACTAGATAAGGCTTAAAATATTAAAAGGTCATATTACACTTTCCCATTAAATGACCCAAAACGCCTCAAGCTTTGGATAGAGGTGATCCCCGAGCAGCCTGGCATCTCCCAGATGATCTAATGGAAATAAAGTATTTTTCTGATAATAATGCATATGTAGAGAAATAATGCTATGTTTTAAATATCGCGATAAATTACAACTGGTGAAATATATTGTCAGAGTAGACAGCATGGAAATCAAGTCTCTATACATATAGGCTATGTAGTCAGGCTTAGTCGAGTTTAAAATAATAGAGTGATGCCTTTGTTCTACTGCGATCCCGCTATTTTTATAGAAAACATTTAATTTCACTAGAAAAACTTATGTTATCCTTGCAGTTTTGCTGCTCTGTAAATTAATATTACTACAGCGCCTTGCAGGGCAGCGCCGCCATCGGTGTGTGACTGTCTAAATTTCCCCATGGCTGGACTAATATAGAGATGATTAAATTAAATTAAATTAGAAGCGCAGATTGAGGTGTTTTGCTGAGAGCTGTTGTATGTGTATGTTTGCAGAGCAGCATTTTCGTATCAAAAATTGCAATAAGTCAAAGATTATACTCAATCTAAACTCTAAACTATTCTCAATCTCAGTCTTTGGAGTTCAGTCTTAAATGCCTTTAACCACTAATGATAAAATCCTCATTCATTTGATAAAACTGGATTGACAAAGGGATATACAAAACGTTAGCCTCGGAGAGTTACAGTGTGCAGATAACGCACACTTGTTCTCAGGCATTACAGTGTATAGTCTACGTAAAAACCAAATCTCTAATTTAATGCTCACATTGACCAAAGAGCTCACTTTCATTATGAATAAAGTTTTTATGCCATAAACACCATGGTCTTTGGGTCATATCCAAGCCTGATATCCTCACCTGCTCCAACTGGAACCTATCAAGTGGGTATGTTTTCTGGGACTGGAAGCTCCCAATTTGCCACTTTTTTAAAAATCAGATAATGTATAAAATATTAGTTAATGTACATTTAACCTGAGTTCAGTGAACTCACATTTTCAAGGCAGAAGATGAACTTAGTCAGTGGTGAAATATACTGTTTATAGCACTTTTCAGACATGAGATATATAAGGTTTACGTTAGTGTTTCTCATGGCTTCATTCAGACATACCTATTACCAAGACGGTATGTGAGCAATATTTGTCTTATGTGTGCAATCAGACAGTACAGTAATGTTGGGGAGTAGTGAAATACATGTAATTTAACTAACTACATTTTGCAGCAACTCGCTTGTAGTTCAACTTCATTCATAGTTGTGTAGTGACTGAACTAGTTAAATTACTTTTTTGCCATCTTTTGTGTAGTTAACTGCTGCAAATACAAATAATTTGGGCCATAAAACAAAAGGAACGGTTATTTATTTTTGTCTCACCATTGCTTCTCTAACTCTAGCCGCCAAGAACTTTGAGAGACTCCTCATGTTTCATATAAACGAGATTTTGCTCTTAGAAGTAGTAGTAAGAGACGGGCTCATTTAGACCAGTGTTCGAGCTGTTCACACTGTCTAAAATGAGAGACTCCTCATGTGTTGTATAAATGAGATTCTGCTCTGAGAAGTAGTAGTAAGAGACGGGCCCATTTAGACCAGTATTCGAGCTGTCTAAAAGGTTTAAGTTCAAGACTTTTAGTTTTCAGCAAAGCTGACAAGTAATGCAACAGGCTCATACTTTTTTAGACCAGCTCTAAAGTCCGTTAGATGGTCAAGTTACACATATAATTTGTTTACAAGAAATACTGTATATAATATTGTAAAAAGCCCAGATGGGATTGTTTGGTTTAGGACATCTTTTATTATGTTATAGTTTTGTATCACATTGTCAGGTTTATTGTTTCTTACAAAGTTACCAAGTAGCTTTAGTTTACCAAACTACATTACCCTCTAGAGCAGCTTTGCTCTAGTTTAACTTCTTCCAGTGTGAAGTACTTGACAGTTTGCAAAGCTACATTTTCAAAGTAGTTCCCCCAGCACTGCAGTACAGTATAAATCATGTACAACAAGAGAGGGCAAAGTTTCCTTATTACAGCAAAAAGAAGCATGAGGGACATATGTAGACACCCGGGCTGTTGTGACTGTAGTACCAGCTCGCAACTCTCATATTACACACACTCGAGTCACAGAAATAATCTTGATAATATGAACGTGCAAAATTGAAACCTGGTGAACGCTTTAAACCCATACCATTGTTTCATAACACTCACCCAGTATAATTGTTACCACCTTCTTGGCTCTGTTCATTTGTCTCATATAAACTAAGAAGGCAACGGGAAATGATGTCATCACTCTGGCTTTGTGTGTAAGCAGCTCAATTTTGACCCAAAAAAGTGTGATAGATGATGTCATTTCCTGTCACCAT
The DNA here is from genome assembly GCF_001952655.1 of Monopterus albus. NCBI lineage: Eukaryota > Metazoa > Chordata > Actinopteri > Synbranchiformes > Synbranchidae > Monopterus > Monopterus albus. The sequence continues at coordinate 2,290,747 of NW_018127925.1, forward strand.
CTTTACTCAACTGAAGAATAAGTTGCTTTACCTGAGAAACTGACAAAAATTACATTTTTTAAACTAAAATTTTCTGACCTGGGCCAGATTATCAGAATTTGGGTGAGTGATATGAAACAGCAGTACAGGGTTAAAACAAGTCTCAATTTCACACATTCACAGAAGATGATCCCTGTGACTTCAGTGTATGTAATTCATGAGAGCCACAAGCTGGCACTGTCATGAATGGTGCAGTTCACACTTGTGCTGTGTCAAATGCAATACGTAAATGTTACTGAGTAAGATTGCTGTCGTGCCTTTTATGGAAAAATGACCAGGGTGCTCATTCACATATGATTCTGACACATTCAGTGGCATCAGAAGGAATGCACGTCTGAAAGGGGCTTAAGTGTGTATCTGACTACTCTTTTGTTGTGCTGTATTGTATACAGACAAACATGTGCAATGAATGTTACTGGGCAAGTAATGTTTTAATTTGCTGTGGCTTCTGGAGGCTTCTGTCAGGGCTAAGGGGCTTAAAAACCTGTTTCAGGGTCACCAGGGAATTCTTTAAACATTCCAGCAAACATTCTGGATGAGATGACGACGTTGGACAGTGACTGACAGGATGAGTATTAGAAGAGAAGGAAAGAAATGAGGATTGATAATTACAGTACAAAGAAAAAGCTGGATTTCCCAGGAGAAATTAAATCTTCTCCCCATTTATCTTGCTATGTAGGTGCATGCTCTGAAACAGAAATATGTGGTCAAGTCAAGTGTCTCTCTGTAGACTTTAAATCAGTAGCGCTACATCCAGAGCCTTCCAGCTCCAGCAGATGGTGCCTGCAACACAAAGACCATCAAGGTGTCCAAAGACAAACGATTTACACGGCTCACAGCTAAAAATATCAGCTTTAAAAAGACAAAAAAAATTTAAAGCTGAGATGAAGAGGGGTGATGTGTCAGACTCAAGCTCAGCACGACATGACTCGTGTGTCAGTTTGAGTAATTTTTTTCCAATCTTTGGCGTCAAGTGCTAAATAAAAGCTGGGGTCGTGTTAAACAACCTTTCAGTGGCAGCTTCTCTACAGGGTACCTTTTAATTTGACTTTCAGTGGGTATATTCAGCACTGTATTAAATCTAAGATGCATCACAAGACAAAACAATCATTTATTTTTGAACATTTAACCCTATAAACTCATGTACTGCTCTGCTGTGCGTGTCAGTAGTGGTGATGAAGTGCGTAAAGAAGCTCCTCCGCTTTCCCCCCTGCATTCTGCATAAAGCAGAGACAGCACATTTTAGACAATTTCCAGGAGTCACACACTTTCTTTAGATTTTCAAACTGGGTATTTCCACAATTCTAACTGGCATCATGTTGTTCACCATGAAATATGAAATTATGCTCGCTGTGTCAACACTTTCTTTTGGAATTTTTATCATATCTGGTAAGGAGTTAAGAGGTTGACAGAAACAACTGCTGTTAGGGTTTGAATGAGCATAAAGCTCAGCTGCTAGTGCTGCTGTCTGGGGACAGACACTTTCTGCATATAGGGAAAGTCATGTTACCTTTTCAAACAGAAGATAATGTTTGTTTCCTGACTTTGTCGGCACAGCTCGTCATACTTTACAGCAGATGTCGCTGTACTTTTTATCGCTCTTTAAACATTTGATCAGTTTCCAAAGTGGTGCTTGTGTGACCTTTTATGTATATTTTCATCATCCTGTGCAGCCGGTCTTCTCGCTGTTGCACAGTTTTACGTTTTCAACTGTGTGTTTTCAGAATATGGTGCACAAAACTGTGGAGCGGTTGTCCTTTGTTGCATACGTCTCCATGAGCAGCCTGTATCTCTTTCACACACAGTATATAGTAAAAATGATAACCATGAGACATTGTTTATGATTGTGCTGTCACTACAAATTCATCAGGCCATGTGACCTTTTTGAAGAGTCACATCAGTCACATCTGTTGATTGCTGATGTTGTGGTTGCAAAACCTGCTCAGAATTTGAGTTTAACAAGTTGGTTTACTCTCTAGGCAGGAAGACTCATACATAAAAAGATTTGCCCTCCAAAATCCCATTTTCACTTAAAACCTTCCACTGATGAGAGATTTTTGTGTAGAATTAATTAAACCAGACAATTTTTTGCTGAGTCATTGCTGAGACTCATTGTTTCTTCTATGACAATAGGCTATGATAATGCTACAGTGTGGTCATAATTTAGCAGCAATCGAGATAAACTGTACCTATGTGTAAAAGGACACACAGGAGGGAAAACACATTGTTCATATTTAGCTAATATTAACACTAATGCTATAACAATTGATTACAGAAGGTCACAGGTCACAGTTTCCATAGTTTTGGTATTGATTTGCATGTAACTAGTGCAAAGGATCTGCATGCTGCACGTCTCTCTAGACCCACAAAAACCAGCACTGTTCAAGTTAGTGTGGGGACATGTCTGATAATAAACTGCTTCAGATGATTGTGCAGTACAGCTCAGGCATAAATCAGGCAGGGAAAAATCCTCTTTTGTTTATCTCGCCTGTTTTAAAAAACGGCACAGTTTCTGCAGACAGTGCAGTAAGGCCTACAGTAGCACTTGATTTACAAGCCTCTGTTTTGTAGGCAAGGTGTGTCAGGAAAAAGCAGGAACAGAGATGCTGTGATTCTCTGTGCGCACACACCGGCATCCATTACTGTATGTCTGTGTGTTTCATGTGTAATGGAAAAGAAGCCGGGGGTGTGTGTATGCAGCCTCCTGCCTTGCCAGAGAGAAGTCCGATTGTCAGGCTACTTAATGAGGTCAGTGGAGACCTGGAACCCCCTTCTCCTCCTCTTCCAGTAGACGGATGCTTTACCATTAGGAGGTAATGATTGAAATCACCATTACAATAGCCTATCAATGGATATATAGAATTTGTACCCTGAGGACTTTTGTCTGTATGGATGATACATCAGTGCCCTTTAATAAAGCCCATGCTGTAGCTTCTTCTCTTCTAAAAGGAAAGCTGTAGTATATTTGTTTGATATTAACTATTTACTGCATTTTTTTCAATACCCCTTTATGGATGTTACAGAAAATTCCTCCATAATGATAAGTGCATTGAGAAAGGGAGCATAATTGCAGTGCCAAGATAATGACATAGTAATTGCTGCTCTGAATGGGCAGGTTTATTTTCAGCGCAGCAAATGTCATTGCAGTTACCACCTACACAGCCAGCACGTGGAAAGTAGCCTCACAACTGATGACTTGCTTCTTCGCTCATACAACATCAAACTGGAGCTATTTTCTGAGGAAGGGAATTCACAAGATAGTCATTGACTTTGTCAGCATCAATAATTTTGACCTGGCAACTAAGAGGGCTGTGGCAGATAAAAAACTAATTAGGATGAAGACTATCGCAGGGTGGAATCAAACACTTTGATGGCATTGACAGAGTGCTATTAGCTTGAGGTCTGGTTTCCTATTTGTAGAAGCTGACAGTGGGAATTGGGGGAAAATTTAATATTAAAGACGCAGGAGAGGGGGAGCAAAACCATATATGTCTTATCTGTACCTTTAGAAATGTATATGCTTTTTACCTTATTACACAAGCAACTCTATGAAAAAAAGCAGGTGTGAATAACTGGCATAATCCGTTTCTAGAAGAAAATGATCCTGTTATATCATCCATACCACTTTTATTATTAGACAGTTTCTCTTTGAAACAAGTTCCAAATGTTTCCAATTTCAAACAGTGCCCAAGATTGTAAATGAAATATGGAGAAAAGGGAGCAACACGATGCTAATAGGGCGTACTGTGAAAGATAATGAAGTTACAGTAATAAATGCTGTTTGTTTGTGTAAATGGTCTGTGGCATCAACATACAGTATGTGTTTTTTGAGCGATACAAAACTGTGTATGCATGTGTGTGTATTTCTGTGTGCTCGAGAGACCAAACAATCAAATTTCAGGGCTCTGGAATTGCAGCGATTTGAATAGCAAATTGTTGATTAAATGGGGCTTATGTTAAGATTAGCAGTGCAGTTTATTGTGTGGTTTAATAAACTGATGTCTGCATCAGTGACGCATGATTGGAGGGGATTGGTACTCAACAGCAACGGGAAAGAGGAATGATGCCAGTTCACAGGCCATTTAAAATGCTATGAGAGATGTGCTTGCAAGTTGCAAAACATAAGCTATGTTGTCTTATCAAGTGGTTTAAATGCAGCTAGTGCTAGAAAATCAGCTGTGTAAGGGTAGTGTACAATAATATAGTTACAGAAAAAACAAAACAAGAATATTTTGTGTATTTATGAGAGAATTCTAAGTTAAATTATTGTTACTTAGGTGGCCCTTATAACTACCGGGTGATGGCATGTCTAAGGCAGTGGTTCCCAAATGGTGTGCTGTGAGGCTAGTCCAGGTGTGCCGTGGGGTTTTGTCACAACCATACATTAGCAATTCAATATATGATGATTCAAAAATGTATGAATGAGTTTTTAATTTACTACATCAGTACTTTATCATTTCCCCAATACAGAAGCAAATCCTTTAGCCTAAAAGAACCACCTCAAGAACAGAGCCTTGTCAGTAGACAGTATCATGAAAGCCACCTGTCTTATGGCTTCAGCTTGACCACAGATGTAAACAGCCCTCAGCCCAAGTGTGTCATCGCTATGGAGAAGTTAGCTAATGCTAATGTGGTGCCAAGCAAGCTGGAGAAGCACCTGGAAACCAAACATCACCTTTACATTGAGAGAAACGTGGTCTAAGATCTGCACCAGAAGCAGAAACACTGTTTGTGGGACAGTGTGAAATTGATAAGGCAACGGAGGAATATTATTGCACTGGCTACTTATTGCAAAGTAGAAGAGACCTCACATGGCAGCAGAGACATCCTCCCCGCTTGCAAAAAAAAATTGCAGGTAGAGGGATAGAGGAGAGAGAAAAGAAAAGAAAAGCAACAAGACACCACAAGCACAACAAACAAACAAAAGGCAAGCTGATGTGGCCAGTGAGTGCTCATCAGACGCGTACAGGTCCAGAGCCAGGGAAGGTACAGGGAGAGAGAGCAAGGACACACTACAGGAGAGAGGAGACACACAGTGATGCATAATGGTGTCATATGCAGAGCATGTTTGTCTGCATGGATAAAGAGGAGAGGAGCTCAGAGCATCATGGGGGGACCCCCAGTAGTCTTAGCCTATAGCAGGATAACTAAAGGAAGGCTCAGGGTCACCTGATTCAGCCCTATGTGTCAAAAAGGAAAGTCTTAAGTCTAATCTTAAAGGTAGATAGGGCGTCTGCCTCCTGAACTGAGACTGAGAGCTGGTTCCACAGGAGAGGAGCTTGATAGCTAAAGGCTGTGCCTCCCATTCTACTGCTGTGGACTCTAGGAACAACAAGGAGCCAAGTTACATCTAAAATGTTTTCTTTTCAACTCATCAGTCAGTTTTCAGTTTTCGGTGCATCTCTTTTCCTTACAAAGTTGTTTTTACTCCAACTCAGTGCATGCTCTGTTGATATATATTTACTGTTGATATGCAAGTTAGTTTATATTTGTCACCTTGATACTGCCCTCTCATGCCAGATCTACCCCTCCTCTCTCAATCTCTGATTTTATTTGTCATTTGTCAGACGTGTACACTAGTTACAGGGTAGAAGACAAACACCCTTACTTATGCTGCTTATGTGTTTGTGTTGAGCAGCATAAGCCAGTGCTATTCTGCAGTGAAACGCCTTGTCAGCCACTGTGGAAATCCAGGAGAGTGAGATAATGCCTCCTGCTTTCATAGATCAGTGCTGGGGTCACCTGGGAATGCAGTTAGATGTGAAGCTGAGGGATTGTGGGTTGAAAGTGATGTCAGACTCTTTAAAGATTATATCCAGGACAGGTCAACTGCTCACTGTCAGTCATTACCTGGATGGCTACTTAGCCTGGTAATCCATAACAACTTGATAAACAGTAGCTGTGACTCTGTAAACCATTGGTTTTTATATGTAATACAGAATCTTTGTCTGTTTGTTTGTATGGGGGTTGCACAGTGTGTGTGAGAGAACAACTAAAGGGCATTTTCAGTTTAATTTTCCAGTTATTATAATGGCTCTACTACTCTATTCCAAACTGTTAAATCATTGCCTCTATAAATACTTTTAAACAAGGTTACAGTTGAAGTGCTGGCTGTGCTCATGCACTGGCTACATGCGTCATCTCCAAGATCTTGCCTTTATAGTAAAGAACCTTGTTTTAGCTCAATAAATTTGCTGGTGTAATTGAGTCTTCACTACAATGACTGTGACAGCTGCCTCACTGTTCACGTGCAGTACTTGCTTCCATTCTTTGTGTTTAACTGGAGGGTTAAAATGTATATCCACTAGGGGGCAGACTGGGGCCTGATCACTTTTTATTGATCCTGTTAAAACCTGAAAAACCCTAAAGATCCACTTGCTTGTTCTAGAGCTTTTGACCAGATGACAGTCTTCACAACCACATGGATTTTTCTGAACTGTCATGTCCACAGAGATTTACTGTACAGCATCACCTTGTTTTCTGTCCCTAGGTCAATATAATATATGTGGTAAGTATAATTTTGAAGCTTCTGTATTTGAGGATTTTCATTTTGTGCTACTTCATACTTTGACTTCACTCCATTTCAGAGGCAAATATTTTACTTTTTACTCCACTACTTTCATTTTTAGTTTCTAGTTACCTTTCAGAGCCAGATTAACACAAAAATAACAGCACTATCATAAGACTCTATTGATCTTTGGTGGAGAAGTCAAAAGATAGCCAGCATAACTTGAAATTATAATCACTTGTTAAAACTAACTCCAACCTTTACCAGCTGCAACATTAAATGGACCAATAATCCAATAGTAGGATATATATTAATGTTAAATGTGCCATTCTGTGTAATGAGTACTTCTACTTTTGGTGCCTTAAGTATATTTTGATGCAAAAACTTATGCACTTTTACTTAAGTAACATTTTGAATGCAGGACTTTTACTTGTAACAAAGTGTTTTTACACTGTGTTATTGCTACTTTTATTTAAGTAAGGGATCTGAGTACTTCTTCTACCACTGAATACATGTTGAGCTAGACTGTTTACCCTGCTTCTCTTCTCTGTGCCATGCTAAACATGCCCTGGACCTCAGTATCTTTGGTATTGGAAACACTGTAATGAAATGATTGAGAATTTCATCTAATACTGAGGACACCAAACAAACATATTCCCAAAAGCATCCGAGGGTTACTGACACAGCCTACAAGCCATTTAGAACATTTTGTGCTTTATTCACTAACAGAGTTATTCATTTTTATTAGCTGCCCACAGTAAACCTTTCTAAAAATACCATGCATAACTCACCACTACTGAGAGTTAAAGAGAGTTTCAATTTATCCGCACAAGTGTTAAAAACCCTTATAGCCAAGGCTGCCCTCTTTTATGACCGAGCACAAATGTAGCAAAATCATTGTCCTAAATGTTTTCTTGCCACTTTAGTACAGCAGGGAATTATGTGGCATATTTTGCTACTCCCAAAAGAAATGTCTGTGCCGCCGTCTTGCTTTTAACTATCAATCTGTCAATTACACTAAGAACAAAAATGAATGAATAAAACTGACACTTACATTTTAATTGGATTACAAATAAACACATCTAATATAATATATGAACACATTAAGCTGCACTCTGCTTGCATAGTAACAAACATCAGCCTTACGTGCACTATATGTATTTACGTGCGCTGCTGCTATACGTGCCCTTATATTTTGCACATGCATGCTGGTGAACTGTTACTTAAGCTGAAAAGTGCATTGTACTGTATGTGATATTGTCTAACGGTACACATTTTGAGACTTTACTGGTTTTTCACTTCTCCAGTTTACTGGCAGCAGAAAAAGCCTAAAAAAGGTCCACCACTTGCAGCCAAAAATAATTAAAGTACACACTCACACTTGTGTTACACATCAGATAAGTGATGCAACTGGTGCAAAATAATTCACACAAATTCATTTGGTACCTTTTTAGCTTTGCTTTCACACTTTGTTTACTTTACTGGCTTTTAATTTCATCTTCTTTGTCTGAGAAACGCAAAGAACATGCTGAATGTTGGTTCAAAGATACAGTAGCACAAATGAAAGGTGGGTTTTCAGTGCAGCGCCTAGAGAAATCATTACAGAAAAACTGGCTGTGGTCAGCAACACAGTTACATCTCTGTCGACATGGAGAGGCCAGCTTGTGCTCAGTAAGTAAACCTTCTCATTATTGTATCGTGAAAATGATTTCAATCAAATCATTTTCATGCTGATCTCTGACTCAGAAGGAAAGCAAATACAACATTTAGCCATCTGAGGTAGCTATCCCCTGATTATCAGGTCAGCTGACAAGTTGACCAGATGTATTTGCATAAAAAGACTGAAACTTGTTTGCTAGTTTTTGTTCTGATTTTTATTTGAAAGCCCTTGATAAACCCATGACCTACTTCATGTTTGTATGGCCTGCATTTTTTGTTCATCTTCTGCTAAGAAGATCTGATCATTTCTGAAGAATAACTTTGAAGAAAAGGCCTGAAAAAATCATATGCCCCAAAAGAGTCATCCTGTAGATCTTTCTGCTACATGCAGCTGCTGATTCAGTGCTTAATCACCTCATCACGTGATACATTAGCTTCACATCACAACACAAGAATAACAGTACTCTGGGAGCACAAACCAGCTTGGCAAACATTTTGGCCAGACCAAATAATTTATGTAAATTTGCAGAAGCACTGTGAGTAATGGACTGCAGCTCCATGGGCAGTGAATGGTCTGCTTGCATCAAATAGCAAAATCAGAAAGCGAAACTAACGGTTCATAGGATGCCTGGGTCACATGAGAAAATACTGCTTACTAACAAAGACCTGTGCACAGTCCTTCAGAGCCTCTTAACCGGAGTTTCACAGCTGTTTGTGGGTGGGAAGCTGGTGAGGGATTATGCCCTTGCTATCACATTAGCAGTTCCCATGGAGAGTAGGTGCCTGTGGAAAGGTGAGAGGGATCTAGGTTATAATTGTGTTAGTCCCTAAGTACAAGCAAAAATTACAAAAATGCTCAAAGGTACGGCTGACTATTAATCAAGTTGAACTGTAGCCAGAAAGTGAAACCATAGTAAAATCACTCTTGCCTCTCCAGTAATGTCTGGCACCATAGTAGGAGAGAAACATTAAGTTAGAGGACAGCCATTTCATGGACAGTAAATTCAATTTAGGGACTAGAAGATTGACAGTGACACTGCATTTAAATAATGTATATGTTTTAGGAAGACACCGTTATCAACTCTGTTGTTGGGTCATTAACTGACCTCTTGTTGTTGGGTCATTAACTGACCTCTAGCTTACCTACAGAGAAGGACATCATTATTATTATTATTATTATTATTATTATTATTATTATTATTATTATGCACAGGTCACAAAAGACACCATTTAAAGAAAAGAAATCAAAAGCAGCAGAGAGAGAGAGTGCCGAGGTTTAAAGGGACCAGCCATCAGGCCAGCAGTCACAAGAGTCTCACGTACCGTAAGTAAGGAAGTAGAGTGGGCAAATAGATACATTTAGACGGCACAGGGCATCGGCAGAGTACACACACAAACTGGTGCCCCAGAGTAATACCTACACATCTTGTCAGGAGCACGCCTGCCTCACTCACTCCCTTATTCTCCCTTTTTCTCTCTGGTTCTTGCTAAATTTCTCCTCTCCCACATAAAATGGACAGCACAGACCTAAAATTACACACATCTAAATGTGCATGCCCTTCTGTTACTAGCTCACTTTTGCACTTTTGTCTAGTTGTATATTATGTACCCTGATATCACACTTATTCAGCTTTAATTGGCTCCAAATTGTGGTTTGATTATGTTTATAATTGCAATCTGAACTAAAATGGCAGGCAAACATGTTTTCAGGTTTCACAGTTAAGGTCAGAACAATTGTGCAAACCTGAGTGGAAGTATAATCTAATCGGTGCACTGACATTCAGATGTACCTTAGGCTAGACGTGCCCAATCCTATTGAAAAAATAAATAAAAACAAATCACTAACTGCTAAGCCAGTGTGTCCTTCACAAGTGAAACTTCTTCTGTTCAAAGATTTCCAAAGATCCTTGAATTACAACATACAGTATGTTCATATAAGGCTCAAAGGCCACAAAAGCATCTCTAGTGAGGTGGATGAATGTAAGAAATGGGTGCAAAAAAGAAATAGCTACTACATTCATTTTAAGAGCTCCATACTATGAAGAAAGCCACTGCTTGAAAAGCTTTCAACACAACATAGCTTCACATATAAGATAATCTGGATGTATGCTCCACTGTGTGCTTTAAATATAAAGAACATCATTCAGTACATTCACATTTTTTCTTGGTTTGTGTTGTTTTTTGCTTACCAATGCAACCAGTGAAATCAAGAATTTTTAACACAAAACTTTGCGTTTCCAAACAACAAGCAGATTGTTGGGTCAAAGCTGATGACTTACACATAAGCAGGTCTCCAACAGAGAGATCTTAATTGTAGAAAATTTGCAATTTGGAACAGCTGAGCATAATGGTGTGGCATGACCTGATGGTAGTCATTAGAGATAGCAAATTATAAATGTAAATGAGTACTGAAAGTGTTCTCAAAATCAAAACAAAACTTTCAAATCATACCTGTCACCTTCTGTATAAATACTTTAGTGCCAAGCATAGACACATTTTGTGCATAGAACCAAAAAACTAAGCCCTTTTCTCATTCAGTTTTTAATTTTATTCAACCAAGTTTTTAAAGATCACAATGACAGACAGTAGTTATAACCTAACAACTAAGGCAAAAGCAATCCACAGAAACCATTACAGCAGTAAGAAACTAGTTGTAAAGATGACATTAGGCGCAGCCACAAAATGAGCTGGATGGTCATTTGAATTACATCCCAGTCAGCAGCAGGAACAGCAGCCCCAAAGGCTGTCAAACCAATTAAGGTGCGAGCACAAGGGAAGGAGGGAGTGAAAATGGAAATGGAGGATGACATAAACATGAATCCAGACAGGTGTGAGGGAACTGCACTGCTAAGGGATTTGTAAACTAAAATGTGCCTTTTATGTGTGTGTGTGTGTGTGTGTGTGTGTGTGTATTTTTGCTGTCTTCCTAAAGTTTGCAGTGGCGGGTTTCATAGAGTTAACAATGGTAAATCTGACAACAGGATGAAATGTAGTGTGATATAGTGAAGCACTGAAGAATAAGCACTGTTCACACATGCACTCCTTCCAGTGAATCTGACGGCTTCTTGTCTGAATGAACACCCTGTCACTTTTACATAGAATTTGCAGCTAGATCTTACTAGGCTGGGGATAAATTAGAGAAAATTTACACAGCGGCTGTTTAATCATGCACCAAGTATAAACTGAGAGTATGTCAGACGTATTTGCATCAGAGGCTGCAGTGTTGTTTCTGATGTTCGCAATGTTATCATGAAAGAAAGGGGGCAAACGCAGTGCATTTGTCAGATAAGTAAATGTTTATTAGGTTTTCAGTGGCGGCAAAAAGGATAGAGATGTTTATTATGATTTTTATTAATTCAATTGGATATAGCATTTATTGATAAATGTATCTGTATTGTTGTACTTAGTAGAACAAATCAAATCAAAGAAAACAGAAATGTGGCCTTTTATAAGTGTGGGGCCACTAACATGTTTATCTGAACTCAAATGAGTCTAACAGGCTAATAAATGATCCTGCTATTGTCAAAGTGAATATCAGTCTCTGGCAACAGTACTATCATAGTCTCTTATGATTCACCAAAGTCCTCTAAGAAGCTAAATTTCAGTTTTGTGGGATGGTAAATAAGAAGATAAAGTACATTCGGTTTGACCATGTTGACGACAACACATACGGTACATGTAGATATCCAAAACTCTTTTAAACTGCCATTTAAAAAGTTTTTGTAAAGACTGACTATTCTGACACTGTTCATGTTGGTCTGGGTACAGTGAAGTAAATTATAGTTGGCAGGTGGCGTTTCATTCTGTTTACCATTCCCAGTTTGAAAAAGCCAGGTTTCTGTCAGTTCAGAGAGAGACTAGTAATAAGGTTGTTATCTATAAATGTCTTTCTGGAGAGGGATCTGCCATTTAATACTGCAAATCTGCATGTGCAAGGAGAATATATATTGTTACTGCAAACAAAGAAGGTTTGCTATATGTGAGACCTCTGGCTGTGACTCGAAACAGTTGGGATGCAGATGGTCGAGCCTGAAGAGGTTGGGATGGTTAAAAAAAGTAGAACGCCTCTATTCCTGAGAATTAGAGAATTACAGACCGAGTACTGTAACCCATTGCCTAAGAGTACCCTCTGGTACCTTTGACCACTAGTAGTGCTATAGAGCAATACTTCAACGAGGGCATCCCTGTTTTGTTTGTATAACATGCTCTGCTAACACATGAAGACCAATGTGTACACTCACAAGCTGATGGCTGACAGAACTCAAATATCTGCCAACTGCAGAAGGCTATACGGGAAACGTGCCAGCCACACGGTTCCGCTGATCATCAGTTGTTGGTGGTTTTGTGCCAAGAAATGTAGAAATGCACCTGCCAAAGGAAACACAGTTTTTTTAAATATTTAAAAAAGAAATGTTTGGGCAAATTTTTAGGAGGAAGGAAATGCATTCGAATTTAAGAGGTTCATTTGGAGAAGTGGCAGAATTTCAAATGTGTCAAGTAGCTTTTGGCAATGAGCCTTGTATATGAAACTTGAAATCAGCATAATACAGTGTGCTGTATTAAAGTTATGTATTTCTCCTGGGGCACAAAAATCATCTTCAGAAACCTGAATAGTCTCTTATAGCTACTCAAGCTTCATTTCAGAATCTCAAACATTTTGTTTTTTATTTCATTCATGACTATAGTTTGAGATGGAGACATGGTTAGATGAGTTCCACTTCATTTTATTCACATTTGGAGTCTCAACTACAATTTAAACTAAAGCTGGACCCATTACTGGGTGCAGCGGGGTTGAAGAGATTAATGGACAACTTGTTCCTGCTAAGTAGTTACCAGAACAGCAACATCACATCGTGGTAAATGTTGTACTGTCCCAACTTGTTTTGGAATGTGTTACAGGCATCAGCGTTGAACAAACAATAAAATTGATGAGATATCACATCAAATAATGTGCTGCTGTATTGTTTTCAGTGCAGCGCAGGACAAAGATGATTTACAAATCACTATTTTCAGTTTCAATTTTGATTTTACATACTGTCCCCGCTTTTCTGATTTGGGGTTGTATTTATTAATGGGGATACATAGTGTTTTAAAGTCTGGATGGTTGATTTTTTGTTTGGTTGGTGTATTCATCCTCCATGCAAAATGAGGAAAACAGTTTCCAAACATCCACATAAATAAAACTACATAGTCAAATGCTGATTTCCTTCTTTAATTGCATTTTTTTCAGGGCCTGTTCTCGGCCTTCATCACACACAGCTAATGGATGTCTTTACCCACTATGCCTACAATGACAGTTTCTATGATAATAGAACATGGAGCGTCAACGAAACACATCAAGAGCAGAAGAGTCCTTACAACTACTACGCTATGCTGCTTACGCTGCTCATCTTCATCATCGTCTTCGGCAATGTGCTGGTGTGCATGGCTGTGTCCAGAGAGAAGGCTCTGCAGACCACCACCAACTACTTGATTGTCAGCTTGGCTGTCGCTGACCTTCTGGTGGCCACACTCGTTATGCCCTGGGTGGTCTACTTAGAGGTAGGACAGCAGAGACATACACACAGCCACACCGTCATGTACCGTATGGATACCTGAAGAGACATAATCCGAAATGCTCTATGAAGCAATCATGCAGAGAGAAAGACAACCACTCACACTCACGCCTAGGGGCAATTTAGCGTCATCAGTTACCCTGCATGTCTTTGGGTTGTGGGAGAAAACAGGAGCACACAGAGAAAACCCAGGCTGACACATAGAGAACATGCAAACTCCACGCAGAAAGGCCCTGGATGTCCATGAGGTGTGAACCAGGGCCATCTTGCTAACTACTGCAGAACAGCAGTATAACAGCTATAAGAAGATCCCTACATTTATTACATTATCACCAATCTCAAATTATTTGAGATCAAAAATCCAGCAACACTTGTAACGTATAGAAGAACTTTATTGCAAGACCAAAACATTTTGGCTTGTGGCCTTTGTCAGGGTCTCCTAATAGCACATAAAGATTTAAGTAGATGGTTATGTGGTTACACCTGACACAGGTGACACCACACTTCACCAGTTTAGATTCTTTTTTTAGCCTTGTAAATCACAATTCACAAAACTCCAGACTTCCGCAGATGGCAAGAAACAAATTGCAAAAAAAAACAAGTTTCACAAACAGCAAAGTGTATGTATGCATACGACTGGCATTTATTTGAAATCTGGTGCCTGTAAATACTCGTAAAAAGGGTTTAAGCCAAGCCAGCTGCTCACAGTTATCAGCAGGTCAAAGGCCCAAGGTGAGACAAAGCTGTGTTCACATCAGCATTGTAAATATCAGTCCTGCAGTGGTTAAAGGCCTGTGGCAGCAAAGTAATAGCAGCACTCTGTGTGCCAGACCAGAGTCCAGTGCTGTCATATGTTTATTACTGTAATAACACTATTTCTGGGATGCATCTTACATTCACTACTGTGTGGGATAATGTAGACCTGTTTTTATGACAAATCATAACCTGCTAACCGTTACATCCTAAAACTAAACACAAATTAGGGGCGAGCATAAAATCATTTCCAATCTGCCAAATCAATAGCACTCAGGATGTGGGGCCATCTTTCAGAAAACTCTCTTTGCTGTATCTCTCACTCTTCGCTCGTCTCTTTTATCTTCTCTGTCCAAGGGTTAATTCTGACCATCAGGCTCCCAGGTCACTCTGTCTGATACAAAGACAGCCAGTCTGAGACTACAGGGATACTAATCCTCCTCTGTGTCTCAGTGAGTCATGAAGTCTTCTAATCTGATCAGATTACAGAGTATAAATCCATAGGGTGTCACAGTCTCAGCCTCTTTCTATACATGTGGATGATATAAATTATTATTCCAGTGGTGTTGCTATTACCAATGAATACACAAAACCTTTGTTTCTCCATAAATAAAACCAACCTGCATACTGCGTTTGTTTTTATCAGAATTGTTTACTTGGGTTTTTTGTTGATGTGTGCAGCTGGGTACACACAGAGGGAGCCCACATCAAGGCATTTCAGAAAATAGGATTTGAATTGTAATCAGTCATGTATCAAAGCTCCAAAATGTAGCATAAAACTTTCTCAGTAAAATATCAAATTTGACATCAGAGCAAAACCCTGGTGCCAAGTGGTGTAAAGTGGTTTAATTGCAAAGCTTTCCAGCTGTGTTTGATTACGGACAGCACATTTGGTGTGCAACGTTCAACGAAAAAAAGTCACAACATGTTCTCGGACATGGATTTAACAACTGTGATGCAGGAGGTTACAAGAAAACTTCAGTAGTCTGTCTCTGTCTTGTGTCTGCTGGCATCCTCAGGCTTCAGTTTATCTTAGGACAAACCCACCAGTGTGACGCAAGCCTTTAGTGAGGACAGGAGCAAGTGTCAAAAATTGGTAAGGGCAATTCCATGAAGTCACAGGTCAGGTTTTAAAACATATGGTCAAACTTGAAGCAACAAAAGCCTTAGATTTTTTTGGGTCATATAGCTGCCAAATCCTACATAATGCAAATTAATAACATCATTTCACTTGACCCTCCCAGTCTGTTAAATCTTTAGTTCAATGTTCCCATTTTGTAACATAGGTTTTCTGTTATATTTGTAGACTCCAGGCCAAAGCCAAGGTGACCCAGTGGTGTTATCAGCCTTTTTTCCAGACGTAAGAGCTCCTTCCAGAGCCACAGAAGTAGAACTCCTTCAGACTAGTGTCCTTTAAAGCAAAAGACTTCTGCACTGAAAATGCACAAATCTATCCACCAACTGTTTGTAATTAAACTTTGCCTAATTTTTGTATGTCAGATGTGTTTTGTTGGATAATTCTTGGGATCATTTGAAATGAAACAGAATACATGTGAGGACACATTTGTTGCTACTTTTCTTCATTAATTTACTTGCTGGGCCAAATTAGACACATTTAAATCAGAAAATTTGTTTCTGAATAATTTATGTGAGCCATAGGAATTCCAATCTAGATCAGAGACTGACATGATTATTATTTCATTTAAGTTTAGAATTGTTATAATGTTAGAAGGAAGGAGGGAAATGCACTCCGAGAGCAGTGTTAGTGATGTCCTGTCCCAAATGGATCTGCAAAAGTAACAGAGAAGAGCTCTATTTATAAGCAGCTCTTTACACAGGCAGACTTAAACTTCCTTCTGTTTTATAGGCATTTTGTCCCTATGGACTAATACCAGCAATGTGGGTGAAGTCCTCCTCAGACTAACATGCTGGCAACTAAGTACTGTACTGGCTGGCTGTCATAGTCAAAATGGATTAGCCAGCATGTGTTTGGAGGCATCCTTCTAATGTGAAGTGGTATAAACTGCTGGACTGGTATCGTTCTTTGCAAATTGAAAAAAAGATCCGGTGGAGGTGGGAATTTTAATACTTTCATTGCTTACAGTTTCTCTATAGACAGGTAAACACAGTTCACATCACTCTGAGCTAAATATCAGCCATACCATAATAATCTCTGGGTGTGCGGTGTGTTTTGCCGTATTAAATGCTAAAATAACATTTTTTATTTCTGCCAAATGTGACTGATTTGCAGAGAACATGAAGGGAACATTTTGCACGAGTTGAGGTTCTGGGTTAGGTTAAAATCAAGGTGAATAAAACTGCACTGTTTTCAGACAGTGGAATTTCATGGCAAACTTAAAGCCCAACTAAAATTTCTATTATGACAAATGTATCCAAAACTAAACAAAAATATATACATTTTAGATATTTGAGTATCACAATGGCACCATTTTACATTTATTCCATTGAATACCATTTGTTTTTCATATACAGTATGTAGCCTTCCCCCTGGGTGTGAGTCAGCGCTGGGGATTTTGGGCTGATCTGTCTCTAACTTTGTTATACAGGGCATCTTAGACCCCAGATCCAAGAGTTCTGGTTGGTTACAGAGTTCCTATATTCAGTAAAGAACCTGATGGTAGAAGGACAGAGAGGAACAAAAGAAAACCCACACTGTGGGGACTTTACATTGACTTACATTCATTTCCCGTAGACTTATCCTAACCTTAACTATAACTACTATTTACCTAACCCTAACCTCACCCAAACCTTAAACCATGTTGCCACCCTAAAATTCAGTGATTTCCTTGTGGGGACTAGCCTCTGGTCCCGCCAAGGATGGCTGAGTCCACACAATGCGAGTGTGTTAACACGTTTCGTTCCCCATAATGTAAGTAATACAAAGATACACACACACAGATTCTAAAATTATTTATATATAAAATTACATTTGTTCAGTTTCATTCCTCTGGTACCTCTTTTGTTTGGGCTTGAAGTCTTTCTTCCTTTCTTTAAAGAAAACTAATTCCCTCCCCTTTATTTAAGTTACAAGGTCAAATTCCAACACACAGACACAGTTATAATAAGAAAATATATTAAGCAGTGTGGAACCTAACCAGTAAGTGAAACCAATTAGCACGTGAAGACTTCAGCCCTGGCCTTCACCATGAGACAACCTAAACCACCACCAGCATGATTCGGATGTTTGGTTCCTGACATAGCAAAAGAAGAGTTAACGCTACAGTACATACCTTAAGTGTGCATAAAAAAATATTGTTCTTGCAACAAGAGTTTTCAGTCAGCAGCTCTTATTGTCCTTTAAAATCTATTATTCACTTAGTATTCATCTTTTTTTCTTGTCTTAGGCCCAAAACAAAATATTTATCATCTCATGAAAAAGTCCAAATAGTGGACTTTCCTTTAATTGCTTACTATAGTTTTTGTTTTTTATGATTACTATGAACAGCGTAAAGACAGCTGATTCTTAGACGAAAGAGCGAGGAGCGTTAGTTTCATTTGACTCTGATTGTAAGTGATGTCTCAAATTGCACTTTCTAACCATTTTTGCTGTTCCCCAGCCCCTAATACTGTTTTCAATTTCCAATGCCATACCTTGTCAAATACATCTGGAATGCTGATACGTTTTGAATTATGATATGCACAGATACACAGCCTGAGCTTACAACTGAGGTTAGAGAGGTACGTAGGTGTAGCCGGGTCTGAAATAGGGATTAACGTGAGAAAGTATATCGCACAATGAGTATTTCATAATAATCATCCTCTTTTAGCATATATTTGTTTGATTTCATACCCAAGAGATGATGCTGTAAAAGGCATTTTAGGATCCACAGAATGTCCTTCCTACACTGTTAGATACTATTTACCTAACCCTAACCTCACCCAAACCTTAAACCATGTTGCCACCCTAAAATTCAGTGATTTCCTTGTGGGGACTAGCCTCTGGTCCCGCCAAGGATGGCTGAGTCCACACAATGCGAGTGTGTTAACACGTTTCGTTCCCCATAATGTAAGTAATACAAAGATACACACACACAGATTCTAAAATTATTTATATATAAAATTACATTTGTTCAGTTTCATTCCTCTGGTACCTCTTTTGTTTGGGCTTGAAGTCTTTCTTCCTTTCTTTAAAGAAAACTAATTCCCTCCCCTTTATTTAAGTTACAAGGTCAAATTCCAACACACAGACACAGTTATAATAAGAAAATATATTAAGCAGTGTGGAACCTAACCAGTAAGTGAAACCAATTAGCACGTGAAGACTTCAGCCCTGGCCTTCACCATGAGACAACCTAAACCACCACCAGCATGATTCGGATGTTTGGTTCCTGACATAGCAAAAGAAGAGTTAACGCTACAGTACATACCTTAAGTGTGCATAAAAAAATATTGTTCTTGCAACAAGAGTTTTCAGTCAGCAGCTCTTATTGTCCTTTAAAATCTATTATTCACTTAGTATTCATCTTTTTTTCTTGTCTTAGGCCCAAAACAAAATATTTATCATCTCATGAAAAAGTCCAAATAGTGGACTTTCCTTTAATTGCTTACTATAGTTTTTGTTTTTTATGATTACTATGAACAGCGTAAAGACAGCTGATTCTTAGACGAAAGAGCGAGGAGCGTTAGTTTCATTTGACTCTGATTGTAAGTGATGTCTCAAATTGCACTTTCTAACCATTTTTGCTGTTCCCCAGCCCCTAATACTGTTTTCAATTTCCAATGCCATACCTTGTCAAATACATCTGGAATGCTGATACGTTTTGAATTATGATATGCACAGATACACAGCCTGAGCTTACAACTGAGGTTAGAGAGGTACGTAGGTGTAGCCGGGTCTGAAATAGGGATTAACGTGAGAAAGTATATCGCACAATGAGTATTTCATAATAATCATCCTCTTTTAGCATATATTTGTTTGATTTCATACCCAAGAGATGATGCTGTAAAAGGCATTTTAGGATCCACAGAATGTCCTTCCTACACTGTTAGACATAGACCCATGTCATAGCCACGAGTACGTGTTGTGTTGCTGGGTCGGTGAGAGGAGCAACTGAGTGAACGTACTGAAGAAGAATAACAGACAGAATGAATGCAGAAACGAACCGGGTAGTACAGAGATATAGACAAGTCAAATGTCAGGAGCAAAAGGTTGGTAAAATCAAAAATAAAAGTAGAGAAGCGAGGTGGGGGTGGGGGTAGGGCACACATTAAGATGTCAAATCATTCTAATCACCACTAGTATTGGAGACAGCAGTAACAACACACAGCTCTTTAAGCTACTACCTAGTTCTATAAAAACACAGCCTCAGCCTAAAGACACATAGAGACAAAGATTAATCGGCCACAGAGAGGTAAGAGTTGCCCCTTGACACACACATCTCCTTTACCCTTTTCAGAACTGTGGGAGGAAGCAAATACTGTCGGGCGAGGTGGGAGGCACTGAACCTGTCAGAGCATCACTGTTAGTTTCATCATGGTGTTTGACCATGTAATCAATAGTAACAGAGGTATGAGGCTTTGATCACGTCTTTGATCGGGTCCCCACTCCCCAGGCAGCTGGCCAGGATGTATGCTGATTACCTCACTAACTCAGAGGATAATCAATAGTTTTTAATTCCTAATGTAAGGATGTAACAAGTGCAATCAGGTAATCCATCAATTTCCACCATTTAAGGTGTAACATTCTTTTGATAACATAAATATAACAACCTGTTTAGATTTTATCAGGTGTAACATTCTTTTGATAACATACTGTAAATATAACAACCTGTTTAGATTTTATGTATGCAGTAAAATGTACATAGACCCTACTTACAACTTGGACTTTAGAGCTTTTCTTGATGTTTGTTGATGTTTTTTCTTCTAGGTAGTGGGAGAATGGCGCTTTAGCAAGATCCACTGTGACATCTTTGTCACTCTGGATGTGATGATGTGTACAGCCAGCATCCTCAATCTCTGTGCCATCAGCATTGATCGGTGAGTTCGCCACGGCACAGACTGTTCAGTTCTGCAGTGATGGAAACATGTCTATACATTAATAGCTTGTTTTTCCAGTATTTTAACTTGCTGTGATGAACTTGTACTCCAGGGGTGTGGTCAGTATGCTATGACATCACTGTGCAACAGAGCACACGCCTGACAACACCGTGAATCTACTGTATCATGAGAACTGCTCAGCTATTCGGCCACTTTTTCCCAGTGGCCAGTCGCAGTACTGTAACACAAATCAACTAAGGCCCAAAAAGCATTTTCTCCATAAATCACAGTGACAAAAGAGACGCCTGTAAAACTGCTGACAGGACGCCTTGATCTGCAAACTAGGTCACCAGGCCAGCTTATTAAGTGCTATTTAAAACACCAGTGCATGTCAGTGCCTTATGGCTTGTCACAATCTCTCATTCTCCTGGCCTTAATTAATGCCGTGTCCAAAAATAAACTCACTTAATTAGTTGTGTAAGTGGCATGGTGAGTCAGTGATTAAAGAGACTGCCTGTACTAGAGTCAAATATCACAAACAGCAGGAAGAAGCAGAGTGGAAGAAGAAGAGCATACTGTACTATAGGATTCAGTGCTATTTTTTTTATTTTAAATCCATATATACAAAATCATTATCGACCACAGTCACAGAGAAACAAACATGTGACAGATGAAAGGACAAACCAACACTGAGTGTCTCAGTAAGGTGTTGGGCCACCATGCACCACTAGACTAGCTTCAGTGCTCTTTGGCATTGACTCTGCAAGTCTCTAAGCTCTATTGGAGAGATGAACACTGTTCCTCTGAGAGATATTACTTCTGGTAAATGGTCTTATACCTGTACAGTGCTTTTCTATGCATTACAGCACACTCAAAGCGCTGTCATACTATTTACTCATTCACACATCGGTGATATAACTTGGGGTTCAGTGTCTTGCTCAAGGACACTTTGAAATGTGGGAATTGGACTATCAACCTTACAGTTAGGAGATGACCGGCTCTACCTCCTGAGCCACAGGCACAGCCATTTTGATGATGGTGCTGTCTACCACGTTGCTCCAGAATCTCTCACATGTTAAACTGGATTGAGACCTGGTGACTGTGAAGGCCACAGCATATGATGCACATCATTTTCATACTAGTAAAACCATTCAGTGACCCTTCGTGCCTTGTGGATGGGGCACTGCCATCCTGGAAGAGGTTACTTGTTTATTCAGGTTCTTCCTTTGATTTGTCACCCAGCTCTAATTGAAGTGACTGAATTTGAACACTACGGTCTCTCATACTGTATGTGGAGAAAAGCTTATTAGTCCAAATAGTCTCATGGTAGATCAGTGTTTGTGTGTCTATGAAATAATTGTCATAAGCATGCCAGAGAGGGACAGCATCTAAATTTACATTTACATATTATTTGTAGGACTTGTGCTTGCTTGCTGTGTGCTTATGAATACAGAAAGGATGAGTGTGACAGTATCAAGAATCACTTAATCCTGGCTGAGTACACTTCACGGTGCACCCCTATATGACCAACAAGCCCTCCAGACTCAACAATACTTTCTAAAAGTTTAAATAGTGCATGAGTCACAAACAAATTCCTTTCCTTTCAACAGTGCAGCAGTATCATAACATACATCTGGGATTGTTCATGTTTCTCTGCTCATGTTGTTCTTATCCATCACTGCAGAGCAAATTGGGAAGTGATAACATTGCGAATCTGTGGCTAGATGCAAGTACACACTCAGAACATAGGCATGTACGAGCATTGACAGTTTACCTGTGTAATTTTATGAACAAAGGCTGGAAATGAGATTAGTTAGTTATTGTGTTAAGCAAATGTGAATACGTTATTAGCAGTTGGGGTGCCCTCCAACAATGACCAATCAAATCATCTATTCACTTTCTCTTTAGAAGCCACTTTATAAGACTAATGGGCCTAAGACAAAACTGCTTTTGTGTAGGAGGCAATATGAATATACACATGCCAAAATGATTTAACAGAGCTCCCATTATATTGTCAAAAGGCAGGCGGTTTTTAAATGTAATTGGAAGACACTTCCCTATCATAATGCTTTCAGTGAGTCATAACACACATTAAAATATTTTACAAGACAAAGTCAGAACAGTTAGGCTTCAATCTTAGCAAGGCAAAACATTTTCTGTAATTTCTGTGTTGTCTAAAACTTTTGTTAATTCACTTAGTTCGCATATTTGTGTGTGTTACAGTACACTAGTCCAAATACAATGAGAAAGAGAAAAATAATAAAACTATTTATATAATAATTGCAGAATAGTATATTAATAGTATAATTGCACAACTCACAGGTCTCCATAATAGTCCCATTAATGCAGTGATTAGTTTGTAAATTCTGAGGTGCCGGAACATCACGCGATGACGGACCCGGCAAGTGAGTGTGGAAAGAGGAGAAGTCACGGAATGTAAAAAAGTTCCTCAATGTGCAGTGTGTTTGAGTAGTTTTTACGTTAAGGGAGCACCTTCGAGGCAGAAACATTATTTGCTGTTTGTTTATGGAGACAAATAAATCACACAAGAAGACAAAGATTTTCAAGTGCCACTATAAAGGTCAAGTACAAGTGATTCGAGCACGTTTTGCATGTCTTTTTGTATTTCGCAGACTCTTATTTACAATGTTTTTCACATAACCCATTTCTTTCATATATACATAAAGTGCCGAGTTTGTCAAAATAAGTGTCTGTCGCAGTGTGAGGGATTCAAAGCCGGTGTGTTCAAGCACAAATTAACCCCTGCATTAATGTCACATAAAATATGACCATGATATATTTGGCATACAGAAAAACATAGAAGTTTGTACATAGAGCTGTAGCATGTCACACGATTTAATAGGAGATGCAGTAAATAATTCTCATGATTATTCAAGTTTCAAGTCTATTTACATATGAGAGGCAGGGCCAAGCCTTCAATAAAGTTTAATTACAAATGTTGCCTTTAAGGTACCAGTACATGGTGTGATATGCAGAATTACATTCCTTTAATTTAAAACTCTTGCTATAATGCCCATATCATTGCCTTGGTCATCTAAGCCTACTGACATTTAACCATGTGAGAAGGAAGTCCTTCATATAATACGTTAGGCAACACTATTGAAAACAATCAACTGTTAACACAATATAAAATCTACCTTTGATGACAATTGTTTCACCCATGTTGGTAGTGCATTGCAACTGGTACGTGCTGTACAAGCCAGTACAACATATAGCAGATGGAAAAGTACAATAGCCTTAGAGTCATCCTGATTTCCTTTGTGTGCTATTCATAAAGAACCTCAACCAAAAAAGCCCATCTTAATCGCTTGGCTTGGTTTCTAAAATCTTTAAAACCAAATTACACAGAAATCAATGCATGAGAAACCGCTAAAAGCTTTGACTTTCCTGGTGATTAAGACCAGGTAATGAGATCATTCATTGTAGCAACAGTAAGGTCTTTCCTGCGAGACGGTGGTGGAAGCCTTCATGTTAACTGCAGCAGACATCACATCTGTTTCAGTCTAATCCAAGATGACAGGTAACCATACAGGTGTATGACGAACTTTTTTTTTAGCTTGTCATACTTTCTCTAATGTCTCACACAGAGGTTTCATATTCCCATACACTGTAATCTAAAGTGGCTATTTTTTCTTCACCCCTTACAGTTACACAGCAGTTGCAATGCCAATGCTGTACAACACACGCTACAGCTCCAAGAGACGGGTCACAGTAATGATCTCCGTGGTGTGGGTACTGTCTTTTGCCATATCCTGTCCCCTGTTGTTTGGCCTAAATAACACAGGTAAGAGAGCGCAATGCATGCCAGCCTTTGAAACAGAAATGTTTTTTTATGATGTGTGAGTACAGTGGTGGAGCAGGAATAGTGTTGTTTTTCATTACATACATACATAGTTACTGTATACAGTACATCTAAATGTAGATTGTGAATTGTTCACTGACATATCTTCTAAAGGCTTGCCCACATTTGGTTTAACGTTGCACTAAAGCAAAAGGTCAATGTCAGTGTCCATTTGCCCAGATGAATACAAGGTAGCACATTCTGTGACCCTTGCCAGTATATGTACGTTTCATACTGGCATATAACCACCTTTAACAAGCCTTGGGACCCACAGGGAGCTGATTCTACGAGACAGGGGCTTTAACAAAGGATTATAATTAAAGATTTTATTTATGATTTACAATACATTTGTGATTAAGGGCTTTGTAAGATCTCCCAACATGTTGCTGACCTGCTCATGTGACTGACGTCTTGTAATTTTGAAGCATGGCTCATCCTTCTGAGTACCTCCATGTAATGTGGATTTTGCCAGGACTCAGACATTTGCATTTGTGAGCCCCACAGCTGCCTCTAAGTGAGCAGCGCTGCAGATCTAGTCAGTGTAAGCTACAGGAAGAAAGATATCAGGAACAGAAACCAGTGACACAACTGTAATGTCCACCTACAGACACACTCTTGCACGTTAGACACAGGTTTTTTGCATGCAAATTTGAGTATGTGCCATCTGAGTAGGGGTTCGGTAATGTGTTCAAGTACAACAAATTGCAATTTAGTATATAATTTCCATAAAGCTGTAGGGTTTACCAGGGAAACTCTAAAGAAATAATGATTATATTGAGCAGTAGAAGCTGAAATAATGAATTCTGCATGTGTAACAGTTTGTAGTACGGGCCTTCTGTTAATAATTAGCAGAAGTAGCAATTCTCCTGACAAATAAACTGATGTAAAACAGGGGTACTCATTTAACAGCCTGCCCTCTACCTCCTGAGCCACAGCAGCCCTGAAGTGTGACAATAGCTAGTTATTAACATGAACTTCACAATTACTGTGATGATGACTTTGTTGTCATCTCTGCTCATGTGGCAACAACTTGTCTCAATCTGCCTTTAGGGCCTGAAGGTTATTTAGTGTGTGTGGGTCGTGAGTCCAGAAGATGGACAGATATAATAGCTTTGTCCAAAGACCTGTCACCTCACTGTGTGTTCCAGTGTACAGGGAGTTAAAAAGTCAGTGATGCAGTTTGGGGCAAATTTGGCTGGAATGCGAAAGTATATCAGTAAAATTTAAAATTAACAAGCAAGCAGTGCAGAGTGATTTAATCTCTATGTTTGGTGCCAGGTAGAAGCC
>NW_018127925.1:2316444-2360601 GCF_001952655.1 Monopterus albus
TCAAAGACCTCCGACTGAGGGAGGCGTAGGAGAGGTAACATTTTGGAAAAAGAAGAGATTAAAATCAAAGAGCAACTCTTGATTCTTAGTAGCAGGTAGTGCCGCGTTCTAGTGTAGAAAATGTTCCAAGAGATAAAAACACATCAAAACAACACATAAACAATTTGGGGCGGAGCATACCATGCAACCTCAGGCCTTTATTCCCTCTGCTTATTTCCACAGCTACTCGTGATGAGTCTCTCTGTGTGATCGCCAATCCAGCCTTTGTGGTATATTCTTCCATTGTGTCCTTCTATGTTCCCTTCATCATCACTCTGCTGGTTTATGTGCAAATTTATGTGGTTCTGAGGAAGCGCAGAAAACGTGTAAACACAAAACCAAAGCAACGTGTCTGTCAGGCCGCAGAACCTGATGTGGGCACTTCGCTGAAGGTGAGCTGCTGTGGCAATATTGCTAACTCACTTTTATGACTTCAGTGTGAAAACTGAGATACATGTTTAATTTCATATACCAAGAGATTTTAAACTGGTTAAAAAAAAAAAACATCAGAACATAAAAATTGCATTTGCTTCTTTATTAAACTGCTATCAATCATTTTTTTCAGCCAAATTGTACTTGATAGTTTTATGGACAGACAGACATTGTATTATATAACAACTTAACTTACAGAGGAAATCCCACACAAAAAGAGGATCATTCATTTGCAAAACAAAACAAAAAGCAAATGATAGCATTCAAGGCATGAGATTAAATGATGAACATAAGTTCCTTTTACACAGAATGCAAACTGCTGCTCGTGTGTTCATTTTACACAGCTGCCAGAATCCCAGTACTAGAGGCATGAGGCTTATCAGGTCTGCGTGTCTGTTTAAACACACTCGAGTTGCACAGCAGAACAGACAGAACAGTGCACACAGAATCCTTCCCACAGCGTTGTGTAGAGGGATGGATGTGTTTATTCAGGCTTTGGACGTAACCACAGTCAAACAATAAAGAATAAAGTTGTAATTCTTCGACTCACTTTGTTTTTGCTGACGCTGCTCTCTCTGCTCATTCACTCTGGCATACTCTTTTACACAGCCCTCCAACCCACCCCCCATTCCACCTTGTCCCGTTTATACAGGAGGTGGGACGAACTTGTCTTGGCAAAAATGCTTCCTCTTGTTGCAGCATTTTGGAAGGTCAACTTTGACCCCATGTACCTTTTATAAAAAAAATGGTGAGGTGGAAAACTGGCGGAAAGCTCCCCCATCAAATGGGCAGCATAAAAGGGGCTTTAGTTACACCTAAAGCATTTTAACTGCTTTTGTCCTCCCACCATAAGTGAATGAAATGCTCGATAACTGATTGCATCTGGATCGTTTTAATTCGGATGTTACAGTAGCAGGCATGTTTCAATGTCAAGAGTTATCATGCAGCACTAATAATGAAGGCTCACAGCTGAGTTTTTGCTCTACTGGTTACTGATTTAACTGCCATAAAACTCAGTCAGCCCTGTACTTGAGCCAAGTAATGCTTTTCATCCATCACACTACATTACTCATGTTCATGCATGTGCATTACAGTGTGTGTGTGTGTGTGTGTGTGTGAGAGAGAGAGAGAGAGAGAGAGAGAGTGTGTGTAGGGTATAGAATGAGGTCAGGAAAAATATTTATAACCCACATGGAAATGTAGACTACATGTTGCTACTTTAATGATCTGTGAAGTGATTATACTGTATGACAGCATATTGATAGATTATGTGCATAATCATTAATCATTCATTGGTTCATTTTTAACAGTTTTATTGTGGATTTACAGCTGGTTAATAGATATACAGCTTTGTAGTTGAGGCTGCAGATCAGATTCATGTCAAACAGCCTTTCTGTACCAAAGCTCGATGTAGCCTCGTGACCTGTGCTTAGACAGCCCTTTTCCATTTCTTTAACACTGTACCCTCTCCTCGCTTGACACAGCTGTTTTCATTTCAGGACAAGTGCACTCATCCCGAGGATGTGCGCTTGTGCACCATGATTGTTAAATCTAATGGGAGCTTTCCTGTCAACAAGAAGAAAGTGGTGTGTGCTTATTTATTTATTTATTTATTGTTAAGAGGTCTTTTTTCTAATAATTACTGTTTGTTTTTCCGGTAAAAGGTTTTGCTATGTGTCACCTATAAGTTTTATTTTTCATTTCTCAGAGAAATTATAGCTTGAAAAGGCACTTTTCTGCTTCTGTAAACCTAAATTAAACACAGAAAAGCCTGAAAATATATCTATTTACTTGTATTGTGCCCCATTCTACAATAACCTAATAAACCTACATGTTTTTGCTTCTTTTATTTTTGCTCACCTTGCTCAGATTTTTATCAAAGATGTAGTCAATGAAGGGCAGGATCTGGAGCTGGATGAGATGAACAACAGTGGCACCAGCCAGAAACAAAAGCAGGAGCCACAGTGTGCTCTCGGAGACACTCCAGCCACGAGCCGCCAGTTACTGATGCCCAACAAGGCCAATGCTAGCCCCACCTCTGCACCTCCTACGCCCCCTGAGGGTCAGAAAGCAGAAAAGAACGGAGACCCAACAAAGGAGGCCCTGGGGGATCCCGCACCTGTTATGGCCAAAGCCTTCCAGACTCAGGCCTTACCTAATGGCAAGACTCAGAGCTATGTAAAAACCATGAGCAAGAGGAAGATCTCCCAGCAGAAGGAGAAGAAAGCTACTCAGATGTTAGCCATCGTCCTTGGTGAGTTGGTTCACTTACTTAAGATTTTTGGTTAAATTTGCCATTTGGTGTAAATAATTTACTTTCACATAAACGTTAAATTGAGTGCGGAAGTGTTTTATGTGAGTATACACATGAACAAAGTGGAACCGATACAATTTTTTAAATTTCCACCCCAACCTTTTGGTAAGACCTACAACAGGGCTTGACAAGTGTGGGAGTGATGCAATGAAAGGAAATTGTTCTGATGCTGGTAATTTAGAATCCAGCTCCTCCGTAAGCCAGCAATATTTGGGTGTCTTACATAAGTGCTGCCTTCTTCTTCACTTTCCTCACCCTCTTTGTCTCTTTCTAATATTTCCACTTTTTTCCTCAGGTGTATTCATCATATGTTGGCTGCCGTTTTTCATTACACATATCTTGAACACCCACTGCACAAAATGCAAGGTTCCCGCTGAGGTGTATAATGCTTTCACTTGGCTGGGTTACGTGAATAGTGCAGTAAATCCCATCATATACACTACTTTTAATGTCGAGTTCAGAAAGGCATTCATTAAGATCTTGCACTGCTAAACGGCAACATCACTTGGATGACTGAGGAAGGAGTGATGAATAAAAGCATCTCTTCTGGCAAATACCTCATGACTGTTAAGGAAACCGGAGCACAGGGGGGAAATCGGAATCAGCTTTTTTAAGTTGTGGAGCTGAGTGACTGAAAGACATGTTGGCTCTATATGTGAAGTGTTCGCAGAGTCCTGTCCCCACATGGTTGAATGTAAAACCAGAAATGTCTCTAACAATGACCTGTTTCTTGGAGAAAAGAAAAATGTAACATTGTTCTCTAAAACTTGTTGTGCTTGTCATGTACGGAGCCATCTGTGTATACCACACACATGCAGGTTGCAAACTGCTATTTATTGTGTGTGTACTTTATGTTTCAATGATGGACATTTTCTGCGTATCTTACAGATATCAAGTCAGTGTTCAATGCAGTGTTCAAATTGATACGTGAGCTCTTGATCTTAAAACCTATCACTAATTGGAATGTGTGCTAAATACAAGAGATAGTTTGCTTACTGCATAATGTGATGATGCCAATATTCACATATTTGCAATTTTTTAAATTGAAAATTAAAACTATTATTATGAATTTTTGTTATTTGCTGTACATAGGTTTTCTTAACACATTAACTGTGATTATATGCCTGCAATGGAAACATGATGCATGCTTCACTGCCCCTCTACTTGACTTCTCATGAAATGTATGTTGAACAAAAAAAGTACAAAAGACATCCAATAAAGGAAGTTATGAGATGCTGTGAAGTGCCACATGAATAGTATTGTTTCCTGGTGGTATACACATACACACATAAATAGCTTGTCATTATTTTTGCAGTCTTATTCCAAGGATTGGTCCGCAGCTGGGTAACGCCGTATAGTGGTACAGTAAGTAATTCTGAGCACTGCTGCAGTGGACTTGTTCTATGGCAAATGCATGACTCCTTTGTAAGTAAGTAAAATCACAAACCTCTTTGTTTATTCAGATCTAGACAAGAAATTGAGGTTTTATGATGGAATATTTGTGGGAATTAGCATGTAAAACACATGCACATCTTTCTGCTTCCCGAACACCTGCCCTGCCCTCATCAGCATCACTGTGGTGCCCTTCAGCTAAAACCTTATCTCAAACTGCTCAGTGGCCATCAGGTCAGACTGTGGTTGTACTGGGCAGCTTCCAGATGTGAATGTGCAACTGTGTGAATGTCTTCAGGGTGTTCCTGAAGAAGGGTACGGGCCTCTCAGTGGACCATCCATCCATCCATTTTCTATACTGCTTAGTCCCAAATGGGGTTACGGGGGGCTGGAGCCAATCCCAGCCGGCTGCGGGTGAGAGGCGGGGTACACCCTGGACAGGTCGCCAGTCCATCGCAGGGCTAACACGCAGACTAACAACCACTCACACACACAATCACTCCTACGGGCAATGTAGAGACACCAATCAACCTATGTTGCATGTCTTTGGACAGTGGGGGGAAGGAATAAATAGTCTTCATCCCTACTTCATCCCTACCATAAGTGTGATGGATTTTACTGTATAAAGATGATTCAAATCTGCATGTAAGATCTAAATGAAACCTAGACTTGTCTAAAGGAGTCACCAGGGCCTTTCTGTGTGGAGGCTGCATTTTCTCCCCCGCACTCACATGGGTTTTCTCAGGGTACTCCGGCTTCCTCCCACAGTGCAAAGACATGCAGGTTAGGTTGATTGGTGACTCTAAATTGGCTGTAGATGGTAGTGGTCGATAAACTGCCAACTTGTCTGTCACGGGGTACCCCGCCTATTGCCGAGTCTCAGCCGGGATCGGTTCTCTACCAAATAAGCAGTAAAGCTAATGAACAGATGAATGAATTGGCTTTAAAAGTATTGGTTAATGTTTAACAGTTTGGAAATAACTTCTTTCAGAGAATTTGATTTAAAAAAATAGATACAATATCTGCACCATAAATTTGAAGCCAAAGCCAGTAGACCTTATCTTACCATAAACACTGGAGAAGGAGAAAAATGGATAAATACCAAAGAAAGTTCACCTTGTAGAACCTCTAAAACTTATTATTTAACACATTATATCTTATTTGTTTTCATCTGAGTAAAGG
This sequence comes from Monopterus albus, assembly GCF_001952655.1. Classification (NCBI taxonomy): domain Eukaryota; kingdom Metazoa; phylum Chordata; class Actinopteri; order Synbranchiformes; family Synbranchidae; genus Monopterus; species Monopterus albus. The sequence continues at coordinate 2,321,804 of NW_018127925.1, forward strand.
CCACGGAGTACAAACAGGAAGATACTGTAGAGTTTTATGGGGTTATATGGGTTATGTTACTAGAAGTGTTGAATTTGTTACTGTTGGACAAAGTCAGGCTAGCAGTTCCCCTGTATACTGTTGGTCTTCTTCTCTAGCTGTCAGCATGAGAATGAACAAGCATATCCCCAAATGTCAAAGCATTTCTTTAAGTAAACGCCCAGATTTTTTGGAGTGCAATTGCAAAGAGGATTATTATATTTTATACCTCTTACCCTGAACATTCATTCAGTACCATCACAGTTGCTTTGGCTTTGCGTGTTTAGGCAACCACATAAATTCCTGTTTGCAGCTTAGAAGTTTCCTATTTTTTAATTTCCTTGTTTTTTCTGTGATGCAACAACATGAGTAGAGAGGGTATTTTGACCCTTTAGGAAGCAGCTGATGGATGAGATGTACTGTACTTGATGACACAGCTTAATAGACTACACTATCTCCTAGGACACTTGGATTTTATTTGCCCCTGGCAAACACTGAGCAAAGTTGTTATGGAAGTTGTTGTTGCAGTTTTTCTTTTTTTATGACTAAAAGAGAAAACAATCATGTTTTATTATCAGCTAAAGAAATCTGGTCTTGTGTCTCATATTTAAGGATATATGCTCAAATTGTGAGAGCAGGGAGCATAAAACTGACTTGTCTGAGATATTACGGCTGGATTTATGTGTCTGTTTTCCTGGTACAGATCCATATGACCTGTGTGGACTCTGATGCAGAGCATCAAGGGAAAGACGTAAGTAAAACATTGATTTAATGACCACCAGGGGGGTATTCTTTGTACATGGATTAACAGGGTGAATCATTTTGTTGATGGCACACATGATCCGAAGAGCTGCAGGTTCTTAGTCTCATAGGACTTGTTGTTATGGCAACATGTCCATAAACTCAAACCTACTCGGGAGCAGTTTTGTTCTCAGGTTTATTCACCGCAATCAGTGTAACCTCTCATATTTCAACAGGGTTGGAACAGAAGGTCCATCCAACTGTGAATGTAATGTTCTTATGCAAGTGGCCCATTGACAAAGACAAGACCTTGTTTAGAATAAAGAGCACTGAGACATCCATAGTCCTCTTTTGGCCCATCCTGACCCTCTCTTAATGAGCATTTCAGTCAGGAGGGAATAATTTATTTAAGTGGACTGTTAGTGCTTCATATTAGGTGCCTGACAAAGAGGACCCATGTCTTTAGGACCCAATAATAAGCGTGCACTGCACTGAGATTTCTTGGAAGGAGCCATTTGGATGGTTGATAATGTGGAAAAATTAGGACTGAAACAATTCCTCAACTTTTGCAAGCACAGGATATTACAGTAAATGTACAGTTTTTACAAAAATATGTAGGTACAGTAATATAGTAGCAAAAAAATGTGTTATAATCACACTGTACTGTATGAGAACTTAGCAAAGACAAACTGTGCTATCATATCAAAGCAGTGGACATGTAATGGCAGCGAAATCAAGGGTGTAAGTGGGACAGGTTACTTATATATTTAATCTGTTATCCACCTTTCACATCTCTCTGCAGTTTTTCCCTTTTGCAGATTTACCTTGCGTATGATTGAAATCTTTAAATTCCTCATAGCACTCCAGCAGACGCCCACGCTTTGCTGGGGTGAAAAACTGTGCTCTCTTTGAATATTTGCTTGTAGCCAGTGAGAAACCAGCTGATCATGGTTTTGGCTGTTGATATCTATAGTCTGGCCAGTAACTGCGAGAAGTTGTATTCAACAACTCAGGTGGGGGTTGAACAGCGAAAATAACTGAAGAACGTCAGCCATGAGAAAATCCAGCATTACTCACTGGCAGATTGGTAGAATGGCAGACAATGACAAGATGGCTTGAAGAATAACGGTGAAGACTGGAACACAGGTGTAGACTCTCACAGGTAAGTAATTATCTATTTTGGTCAACAGGTTGACCAACAGGTTTTGTTTACTGGCTTGGCGCAGAGGGTAAGGTAAGTATAGTAGAAATTCACAGGCAGGTGACTGGTAACAGTGATAAGTATGGCTGCACTTTACAGGTAGATGAACAGTAACACAGGTAAAGGTCAGTATTACACAGTCTTTGGTAAAAACTCTCCATATACTGGTGGACAATGAAAATACAGGAGCAAAGCTCCAAAGAGATGGAACATCAGAGTCTCGGGTAACAAGTTGTCAGAGTTTACTGAGCAACACTGGTAAATTGACAAACCTGGAGGGGGAGCAGGCTTAGTCATGGTCCAAGAGGGGAAAACAGTTCAGCAGCATAGAGGCAGATCTTGGCGAACAAAAGAGATTGGGACAGACAACCAACCAGGAAACAAGAGACAAGAAAAAAGGTTCAGAGTCCTGATCGACAAAGGTAGAGTAAACAGGGAGAAGGCTAGATTGAAGTCCTAGACAAAACCGGTCATATTGTTGAAGAGCATAAATACTACAGTCTGGTTGAACTCATTGTTCTTGTAAGTCTAGAAACCACTATGGTTTTGATCCCTCTTTTATCATTGTTGCTGGAGGGCACTATCATGGTTCATCATTCAGTTTTTGATTACATCAGGAGAACTGCCTGCCCTCAGTGTCACCCTTTCTGTTTCCCCCTAGGGGTGCAAGAATCAAGATTCACTCCATTCTACTTTGGTGCTTCTCACAACACGATACACACTGAGCAACACATACAACAGTCTTTAGTCTTTGCTACTCTCTGTCTCTTAATAGCACAACTGAAATGACACAACCAGAGAGTGGTACTCATTTGTAATTTATATAGTAATGTTACACACTATATCACTGATTCTCCTTTAAGAAATATTAGAGATGATGAATCTGTTTATGGAAATGCTGCAGCACAAAGCATGGGGTGTCTGAGGAAAGACTTCCTTAACTTCCCCTTCTATTCCCGCATGAATCGCCAGTGGATGTTTTCACTTCTGTACAGTTCATCTGGAACTTAAAATAGTCCCAATGATTACTGCATGAAAAAAGAATGATCGAAATGCCTAAATACTTCACTTTTTATGTGGATTCATATAAGGGGTTCAAGAGCAGGACCATGCCTCCAATACACGCACCTTCTTGTCAGTCACACATAAATACTTAGTATTCCAGAACCAGCCGTTTTGTTTTTCATAACCCTCCTTCTCTATTATCTACACGAAATAAATCAAATTAAGTTTTAGTGGTTTTATCTTTTGTCATGCATTAATTATATACTTAACATCCATGTAGTGTTGCATGCTGTTTAATTGTTCATTAAATCATTAGATTCAATCTGAAAAATGGAGAATAAAAGAAACCATCAAGATGGTGTTTCTTTTAAGTAACATAAAATGTAAAAGACTGTAGATTTTCCAGTTTTCCTCTTAGTAGTCTAATCACAAAAAGTTTAAACCAAAACTAATCATTTATTTGTCTTGCTGTTTGGGGAGTTGTACGTCTCATCACACGTGTGCAAAGGAAGCACGCCCCTTGTGGTAGTACACTGAACAAAATGTTAAGGTAGGCAAATTATTATAATAAAATTTCTACTTTTTTGTGAAGATTCAAACAAGTGTGTTGTGTTTTTGTAGAACTAAATAATTATTTTAGCCTTCAACAACTGCACCTACTATTAGCTTTTGATAGTTTGTCAAAAACTATCGTTATCATGGCGACTCTGTTCATTAGCATCAACACAAGAATTCATTAGTGGCCATTAACGTCAGTGTAGGAACTTAAAATGCAGGACATTTTGTGTGCACCTAACTCAAAATAATAGGAGTGTAACTCTAACTATTACAGGGTGTTGCTTAATTATCAAGGAGCTCATGTGGCATTAACTATTACAGGGTGTTGCTCTTAGTGAAGCCCCCAGTTTGTCTGCCCACACTAAAGCCCTTTTCAGACATGGGATATGTAACATCACTGCCTTCATCAGTCTGTTAAAGTGACAGCTTTCTGTTTTTCAGACATACAGTAGGTCATGTGTTTGTCGCAGTTTCATTCAGACATACCTGTGGCAGTGACCATGGTTGTGCATTATCTGACAGAAATGCAGGGGTGTGACTGCATGAGACTCAAACTTGTACTGTAAAACAAATACAGTAAATGTTACTAACTCCATCCTAGTGAGATTGCTATCACAAAAAAATGACCAGATGTCATCTGTAGCTTAATTATCAAGGAGCTCATGTGGCATTTGAAGAAGGTCCCTTTGCGGCACATTAGCCCACTTTATCTAATTTTCATTTAGGTTCCCATGAAACACCCACAACACTCTGAGGAGCTCTTATCATGACCTTTTAGAAGGGTGTGTTTGTTGCAGTAACCATCCAACAGCTTGAGCTGTTGATTTAACATCGCTTCATATCCTCAAGCGAAGTTAAATCATTGCAAATATTGGATTGTTGAATGAAATGCCTGTTAAAAGTATGACTACTCACCCCCTTGTCACAACTCTTGGCTACAACATTTATTGCTTCTAATGTGAAAATTCGCCTTAACAATGGCAATGATATCTATGTATAAACATTAGAATGAATAAAAGTAGAAAGAAATGTGCGGTTAAATTCAAATCAATTGGCTCCAAATGTATTACAGTGTTTAAATACTTAAACTGTTTCAGCTTAATTAAAAACAATTTGCATGAATTTATACCTGCATTCACCATTTCCTGCTTTCCAAATTGTGCACAAATTTTTGTTGGCCAAGATGAATGGTAATTATTGTATAATACACCTGCTTATCTGCATTCATATTGAATCGTTTGCATCCTTAGAAGAGGTGGAGCAGTGCCAGTCGAGATGCCATTAGGGAGAAAGCAGTCTTTCTATTACAGTGGTAACAGTCAACACCTGCATGGTTAAAGAGTCCAACAAGAACACAGTAAGACTTCAAAACAAGGAAGTTGTTTAATTTCAAAGTCTGCAGGGGGCAGGGAGTTGTTGGACAAGGATGTTGTAGTGGATATGACAGAATTGACTGAAATTACTTTGCCTCTTGTTCTTTCTGTGATCAAGCAACCTTTGCTTGATATGTATGATAGCACAAAGTTGAAAACCCCCCTTAGGTACCTTTGTACACACTAAGGTCATGTCGCAAATTAGAAATGGGCAGGAAAAGTTTAATAACGCAATAGCCATTATCTACACAGACTGTGCAAAAAGTACCTAATTGAAGGTTTTAAGCTCTTTTATAAGACACAAATCTCCGCTTAATTTAGACTTGTATTGAATGCATTGATTCATGTCCTCTGCTAGTTCCTTGCCTTAAAACCGATGTGAATAAGTGTGGAAGGGTTAGAGCAGATAACATATTCTCAGTTCTTATTTTTAAGATTGCTGCAAAGCATATCAAGGGAATCTCAATGGTGCTTTTGAGACAGAATGTGGCCCAATTATTTCAGGTAACTGGTTTCATTTTTTGCTCTATTTAAGAAAAAAAACTTTTCCTGTTTTAATATGGTCAAACCAATGAAGGCATGGTACAACATATAGTAAATTAATAATACCTACATGAAAACAAATCAAACATAGATATAGTATAATACACACTTTTTTGTATTTTCTTTTTATTTATGCATTTGTCAAGTCATTAAATTAAAATTATGTTAAATGATATTATATTAAATGCCTTGTTAAAAAAAATCTACTGTCTATTCACAGCTTGATTAGCACCATTCCAATATTTACCCAACTCATCAGCCCAAGGTTCTACCCTTGGGCCAGTTGTATTTTTATTGTATATGCTTCCATTAGGGCCCGTCATTAGAAAGCATGGGCTTTCTGTATCTTCCTCTGAAGAAAACCAGGTATAACCATTTGAAACCACTGAAAGACTGCTTAACTGCTTAATACCAAAGCCTGCATGGCTGCCAACCTTTTAAACTTAATTGAGAGTAAAACCGAATTGATAATTTTCAGTCCGAACCCTACTAGCACAAAACCTTTTAGCCAAACAAAATAAGAATGTATGCAGGTAACACAGTGCCTCCCCCATAGAATGGCACCCCTGTCCCAAAATTTAACACAGCGTAATGTACCTTCACATTTTTTTCTATTCGCTCCATCTTGGTAATCCACCAAAGAAATCCTTTGCCTCATCTTAGCCAGCACCACATCATGCACGTCTGTTTAAAGCATCATGACCTCATACTACATGCACTTTGCCCCAGTCACTCAAGTTTCTTCCAACCCTTTGCCCATTACTGGAACTGGCCCCAGTGTCAGCCATGTTTTTCACTGCCTGCTTTAGACGCCTCTTTCTTATGCCCAGTTCATTTAACAGGGACAAGACAGATCTGTTAACAAAACCCTTGCAGCCAACCTCTCCAGCCACACTCCTCTGCCTCCCCATCATCCCTTTCCAGTGCATATTTTGTAAATGATGAGGTCCCAGAATATCCCTTGGCGACGGACCCAGCATGTCAATGTGGGGAGAGGAGGTCCCGGAATGAAAATATTTCCTCGGTGACCCAGTGTGTTTGCATAGTCTCCCCATTAAAGGAGCAGCTTAGAGAAAACATGTTGTGTGTTTGTAGCAACCAATAAATTGCACAAGAAGACACATTTGCAAGTGCAAATTATAAATATGCGAGTGATGCTAAATATAATAGGACTTTGAAGCTACAGCCTCTAATCCGTTCAATCGGTAGCAAGCATGACATCATATCTGGGGCCTTATTACTCCACTACACATTAACATTATATTCAGAATATTCCTGCAACAAATTTAAAGCACACCAGAGATTATATAATTCAGTAATGTTAAATAAACATGTTCTTATGTTCAGTTATTTAAAACAGCCCATAACTCAGTCATGGGGCAGGAGTCCTCTTTCATGTCGTTCTGTTCTTTTGGAAACCAGGACCTCAGCATCAGACTGGCTTGTACTAATCTTTTCAATAACAGTTGTGGGCTTTATAACTGGGTGCAGCTTTGGATTTCTGACTAGCTTCACCTAGGTTAACATAACGTTACACTGGCTGTCCACCTGATCCAGTGTAACCTGTGTGAAGTGGTTACTTTTGACGTAATTAGCCTAAGTGCCTGTTTTTATTGTATTTAATTATACATATTTTTGTCTAATATGCTGTTGTAAAGGACTAGTTGTGCAAAAAGTATTAGACCTTGGACCTTTTATATATTATTCATATATACAGTTTCTTTCACATGTAAATGTGGTGCCTGGATTTCTATCCGGCTTGTTCCAGCACAAATTAACCCCTGACTCTTTCTAATTAAACCTTTTCCCCTCACGGGTATTTTCTACCGTGTCCTGCCATGGTACTGTCAGCTCCACAACACTGACCACAAAAAATCTGATCTTAGAGTAGAAAACAACCTCATCTAAACTATAGCTTTGAAATGCTGTCCCATCACAGGCACTGCTGAGAATTTGTGACTGCATACATTCAGTGTGACGTGTCCACATGCCATTCATGACTCAATAATACATCCAGTAAGTGACTGGGGAGCCTGTTGAGAGTCCCAAGAAGTGAGCAGAGGCTTGAGCTGTACTGTTGAACAGGAGGGAGTGACTTGTAATGAAAAACATTCTTTGTTCAGCTGCAGAACTTGGATGTAATCTTTACTGAAGCCTAGAGAGTAAGAGGTGAAGGCAGGAGGAAATGAAACAGATACATATCTGGGTGCTGCTTAATCCACTGTCAATTCAGTCCTCCTGGCAGTTGTCCAAAGAGAGATGTTGTTGTGCACTCACACTTTAATAACAGCTGCACTTGCTCTACAGTAGTAGTGGTGGAAAGTAACTAAGTACATTTGCTCAAGTACTGCACTTAAGTACATTTTGAGGTATCTGTACTTTACTTGAGTATTTTTATTTTGTGCTACTTCATACTTTTATTTTACTTTTTAGTCCACTACATTTATTTTAATAACTTGTAGTTACTTTTTAGAACCCTATTAATACAAAAATTATAGTATAATCAAAATAATTTACTGATATCCAGTGGAAAATATACACACTACCTAGCAGTATGTAAAGTACTTCACATTATAAGCTTTATACGCTCACTTAAAATAGCCCCTTTACCAGGTGCAACATTAAATGTGATGCACACAATAATATCTGTGTATTTATCCAATAATATAACATTCATTATATGAGTACTTTTCTTTTAGTATTTTAAGTGTGTTTTGATGCTAATGGTTTTACCTAAGTATCATTTGGAATGCAGGACTTTTACTTGTAATAGAGTATTTAAGTACTTACGTTAGGGATCTGAATTCTTCCACCACTGTCTTCTTGTCGTTAACATGCACAGTAAAATGTTTAAAGAGTTTGGTCTAAAAACTTGCCCTTCATGTCTTTTACATTCTTTTTATTTATTTATGTTATTATAAAACTGGCACACAAAAACAAAACTACATTATATCATGACACTGAAAGCTCCTACACTCAATGCTTAACAGAACCACAGCTGTCAGAGGTTAGAGACACACGGTGCATGCAGGGCACATTCATCAGGCTGGTCTCAGTTCAGTTCTTATTGTTTATGATAAAATGTTAATTTCACCCATGCTGCTTGGTTTTAAAAAAAAAAACTTTTACTATCTTCTGATTTGGTTAGATTAAAACTAGCTCATCTAAACATGCTACTCTTGAGTCATGAGCACTTGGACTTAATCTTGCATAATTAAACAGCTCTATAATTACCTCCCCTGTGATTCCATTAAAGTCCTGGGGAAAAAAACCTCCAAATTATATTCTTTACATATCTGACCACTGTGATTATTCTTAACTATTCACAGTCACTGAACATTAGTAGACAACTCTGTGGTAGTAATTGTCTTAAGTACATTTTCTCTGGTGTAACACCTTAAATAATTAGAGACTACAGCCCAAGAGCCTGCATGTGCATCAGTGTTACAACAAACAAAACAAATTAGTTGGAGACAATGCATGTTTTATAATAAACAGTGACCTTTTGTGTAACCCTTTTTTTTAACCTATCCATTAAATTTGTTTCAAGCCTTTGAGATAGAACACTAACAACTCGAGTACTGTATTATGCAAAATGCACATGGGCATTAAAAGCATCCATCAAATCCTTTGCCTGACAACCACAAAAACACACTTTAAGATATACTTTTACAAAACAAGCCGTGAAATAATTTTCTGGGTTAAAACACAAAGTGTAAAAGACCATTGAAATTAATACACATGCATATGATTTCTCTGAGTGTACAGTAGCACAGATAGGACACAATATCCTAAACTGTGCATGTACTGTAGCTCTCTATAGGGTATTCAAAAAGTGTAAAGATACTACTGTAAGTGTTGAGGTGGGGGCTCTGCTCTGTGCTATAGAGATAGCAGTGAGATCCATCATTAATCATTTCACAGGAGCAGGACAACACTGAGGAAGGGGAGCTGAAGGGATAATAAGAATACATCAGAGAAAACAAGGCCATTATAGCCATTGCAATACATTCTGCAGTATAGGAACAGATTAGCATTTTAAAATCCTTCAGGCGATAATTAATAATCTCTGTGGACCAGTGTGTCCTTATTAATGTAGATTACTTATTCAAAGAGTTTTATGTGATAGGAAAGTAATTTACATGGTTAATCAAAATGCTTTCACTCAGTGTCCTCAGCAGCGGTTCACTGAGGTGTAGCAGCCGTTCGCTCACCAGCAGGCAACAGCCTTGGGGACTCGGAGAGACTGACCTGGGATGTGTCATATTGCTGAGTGAAAGGTCACTAAGAGATGAATAAAATGTTTTCCCTATCATCTCTCAGGAAAATATTATCTCCCAGAAGAGATGATAGATCACTCAGTCGATGATTGTGCCAAGGACCAGAGATGACTGCCATGGCCTTGCTGAGGCAGAGCACCTGGGTCAAAAGACACAGCTGCATCTGTCCTGATTGCGAATGCTTAACACCACAGGGTGCTGCTTGATGGTGATTTTAACCCTGACAGATAAGATGGGCTCTGCAGAGTGCATGTAATGGCCCTCCTCTGAGAAGCTAAATATACAGTACCAGTAAGTAGCCAGATTACATCCTATCATTAAAATTAAAGCTGTGAATGTCAGACAGACCATCTTAACAGCGTGTCAAAGGCCCCAGTGCAACAAAATAACAATTTAAAATCTTTATACAAACAAAATGCCTACTCTCTTAAATGTAGCTTGAACAATGCCCAACAGCTCTTTCATAGCAGGCCCATATCCAAATAATCAAATTTTATAACTTGTTGGAAACACTAATATGTATGTAAATTACTCATAATGAGCTTTACAACAAAGTCTTTGGAGCCTTTCAAAGCAATAATACATCTTTAATTTGCGTTGGTGGAAATACACCATGGTGAACCAGAAATTAGGAAGTGAAGCATTTTTTTTTACTTAGTTTAAGACTAATTCTCCAAGTTGGTATTATTATCTTGCACACAGAAGCAAAAGCACAATGTGGAACAGCATCTTAAATAGTTTCATTAGGCTAATGCTTTTTTCTTTATAGTTATTTATGAAAGTTATTAAAGAATAGAACTTTCTGATAAAAAGCACCACATCGCAGCTCTCTTCCTTCTTTCCTCAAGTCATGGTATGTTTTTTTGTACCAGTAATTTACGTGACATTATCTTTTTTCTGCTTGTCTCCCTATTAGAAAATAAAAAACTAGAAAACCCTATTACTGCTGAATGAACATAACATGTGTCACCATGTGTAAAAAGGCTGGAGCAGCCCCTAGATGCTGTTGGAAAAGTAGGTTTAATTTTTCAGCAACTAGCATAAGAACAATGTCAAACATAGAGGCTTGTTCATCTGAACAAAGGACCCATTTGCAGTTAGACAGGTTACACAGGAACATACAGTAGCTCTGTGGATTCCGCAGATGAGTGTCATTCTTATCTGTTAAATTTTCATCAGACTGTTTACTGTAGATAGTAATCTCACAAATATGGTTTGCATCTGATTTTCAGGACCTGCGAGTTATCGCAATAAAAAGGAAGCACATGGTCCTCTTCAGAGAGAGAGGTTGGTGTTTGTAGGGGTTTTGTGAAATATATGTATAAAAAAAGGGGAAAGAAGCTTTCTTGAGTATTATTGTAGTGTTGTATTTGAGTCACAAAACTTTGAGTCCGAGTTCAGTCTCAAGTGTTCAAGTCCGAGTCAAGGCTAAGTCATCAAAGAATAATCAGTCGCCGCAGATGGCTGCCATCAGTTCTGTACCGGAAACAAATTCCTTGTGTGTAGCATACTTGGCCAATAAAGGTGATTATCCTTATCCTATTCTTAAAAGAAAGTAAGACATTCAGTATATTTTCAAAATCTTGCTTTAAGCTGCTTAATAAAATCCACACTAATGTTTTCATTTTGCTACAAGTCTTTCACCTGAACTAGAATCATGGTTAACATCCCTTCTCCAGTAATTGCGCTATTTCCAATTTTTCATAACTCTGGGCCACATTCAAAGCTGTGGATCCAGAGGAGTCCAGCAGTGTCCTGTCTGCTCCATTCAGCAGTAGAGCCTTTACAATAGGCACAGAGCTACCCATGGCAGCCAGGTGTAAAGGTGTTGTCTTACTTGAATTTACTGCATTGACATCTGCATGATGTGATATCAAGTGGAGGACACTTGAGAAACTGCCGCTGCTACAGGCTACATGTAGCGGGGTCCATCCTTCACTGTCCTCTGCCACATTTGGGTTTGCTTTGGCTGCTAGGAGATTTGCCACCACCTGTGGCTGATTTAGGTGGCAGGCAAGGTGGAGCGGGGTCCATCCCTTCTCACCTGTAGCATTCACACAACCACCCAGGCTCTCAAGCTGAATCACAGTGGCTTCATGTCCCCTTATGACAGCCGAGTGCATGGGAGTCCAACCTCGGTGGTTCCTGGAGTCTGGGCTGGCCCCGTTTGAGAACAGCTGCCTGCATATGCCTGTATGACCATTCAGAGCAGCCAGGTGAAGTGGGGTGTATCCTCTGCTGTCTGCACTGTCGATATTCACCCCACTTTTCACCAACTGTCTGACTACTCTGTTATGGCCTTCCTCAGCGGATAAGTGAAGGGGAGTGGCGAGAAAGAAGTCAGTAGAGTTGGGATCTGCTCCCTGAGAGAGGAGGAGCTTGGCAATATTTACATGCCCATAGGCAGAGGCAAGGTGGAGCGGTGTCCTCCCTTGTGCCTCCTCTCGTTCTCCGACTGCTTCCTCTGACAGCCTTGAAAGCAGCAGGCGCACCACTGTTTCGTGGCCATTCTGGCAGGCCAGATGGAGGGGCATCCAACCAGATTTTTCCTTGGCATCCGGTATAGCTCCTTTGTCCAAAAGGAGACGTACAGTCCTGTCGTCACCGTTCTGGGCAGCAAAATGTAGTGCTGTCCACTGATCCTCATCTCCCTGGGTGGTTGCTGCACCATGTTCCAGCAACAAAGAGATGATGTCATGAAGCCTGCAGAAAAAAACTCTTTAGAGTACTATATTACTTTTAAAAGAATACATTTAGGGAAATATTCTTATTTGTTTTCTTAATTTCATCACTGTCTGATAAATACAGTATAAGCCAGGAGACAGCTTAGCTTAAAGACTCGAAGTTACCCCTGCTTCCATGTCTCTAACAGCAAGTCTGGTTCTGTCAAAAAATGTGAACATCCACCTAACTGCACCTCTAAAGCTCACCAATTTACTCATTATATCTTGTTTGTTCAATCCATGCAAACACAGCAATACGTTTCCTAAGCTAAACTAATTGGATCTAACCGAAAAAAACTGTCACTATTAACAACCTATGTTGTTCCTATGTTATGTATGTTAATAGTGGTATGTACCATTTGTACCAGCACCTGTCAGGATGCTGGTACAAATGGTCTTCCCTGTGTCACTCTTAAAGCAGTTTGTTAATATATTTTTACACAGACCTGTGCAGGACAGCAATAATGAGAGGAGTGTAACCCCTGGAAGTCGCACTGTTGATGTCAGCACCCAAACTCAGGACATGCATGACGCTTTCTGCATCCCCGCTGGCTACCGTGTAGAAAAGGAGGCTCTTTTCCCCTGAAAACTGGGTGTGTACATGTTCTGTTTTCACAGACTGTCTGAAACTACTAAAATCCTTTTTGGAGAGCAGAGAGAGAATTTTATCCTTTCCATGGCCATCATCTGTAAAATGAAAGCAAAGGATAGCAGGCTATTCAAGAAAAGCAGCAGCAGACAGCGTGATTATATTGTGTCACAGGGACTTCTATCTTTTTTTATTAAAGTTAAGTGTCTTCATTTTCCTGTGTTCAGTAGTGTGATTGTGCCTTGATGACAGCTTTCTGGATACAGTATCAGCTGTTGCTGTGAAATGTGCATTGGTGTATGAATAAATGTAGCTATAACGTTCAACTTTGACTAAAGAGTGGCAATAAAAAGGTCAATAAAAAGAATTGTGATGCATCTATTCATTAATCTAGTCAACATTTCAATGAAAAAGGCTGCATGAATGTTATTTTATTCCCTCTTCCACTTGTTAACTATGCTTCTCAGTACTAGAGGTAATATTAAAAATGTGACAGCACTGTAAATAGAACGTTTTAAATGTCAATCCTTCAGGCTTTGTGCTGCACTAAACTTAATTTTCCATACACCTCTAATCTGTGTTTACCTGAGGGAAGGTCAGGCAAAGCAATCTAAAATGGAAAAGAGACAGAGAAAATACAGCAGCAGTTATTTGCTGTGATCAACCAACATAATTGTTTAATAAGAACATATCAATCAGTCTATGAGCACAGTGTTCAAGGGTGAATGACTTAGTTATATGCTACTGTAATTAACAGTGTTCATAACTGGACACATTTATATTCCCTAACTGCACACAATATTGTAAAGCTTTATCCTTTTCCCCATTTAGCCACACCAGCTGCTAAAAATAGCAGTCATGGTGGGGGATGATGCCTACTGACACGGATGACCCCCTGAATGTTCCTCTTGCACCACCATAAGGCTGATGTTTTTGGCTTTTAGTGAAATGCCTCAACAACGCCATGGGTTTTGATTTTGGAAAAGTCAATTTTCCAAATTTGCTATTAGCAGTTCTTGACTGATACGTATACTTGGATGTACTGACAACCATAAATATGTTATATTGAAACTGAAGCTTCACTGCTGCTTCAGCTTCAGACCATATTAAAAAAGTCCTGTTGTTTTTAGAATATGTGCATGTACCTGCCCCTTTCACCTTACCAAAGTACTTTCATCAAAATAAAACAACCTGCTGGGACCAACTTTTACCCACCCAGTTTAAGAAAAAGTACCATACTATGCCTGATTACTGTACATCCTCCCAGAGCCACTAGCATGGCTGTGACTCCTTTTGTAGTGTGAACTGCATTAACTTTTCCCACATTCTTTCCCATCATACCATCAACCTGAGTGGCCAACTGTGTCAAAAACGGAGTGGATACAGCAGCTACTACAACACCATTCAAACAGCAAAACTAACTTGATGTTTCTGCAACACCAGCCAAGGATGGTTTGATTTCTGTCTCTCATCAGGATTTCTGTGACAGCGGATTGGTCCTGGGATCTTTAGGACTTCACTCAGAGCTTCAGTTTTCCTCACGATGTCTGAAAACAGAACGGCAGCAAAGAGGTGTCCTGAATTAGCTTAAACACACAAATGTATTCTCATATTTGAAATGCCAAAACCCAGTGAGAAGAAAATTATTTCATAAACACAGTAATAGTAGGAGTGAGTTTTTGTGAAAACCTTAAAGTGGGAAAGCTGTTTATGAATAAACATTGACCTGATTTGAATTCGATATCATAACTTCTTATTTGTGTAAACAAGCGCTGTTGTTTAGACAAGAACAGGTCTAAACAACAAGTACTTATCTAAACAAAAAGGATACACTCCCCTACTGTATAACTATATGCACTGCACTCAAAAGACAAAAGATATGCATCAAAAATTGAAATTCTCAATAAATATTAATTTATGCAACATTAAAATGACAGATTTGACAAATGACTTATCATCTTTCTATGAATACAGCCAAGATATTTATGCATACTAGTCTTTTCATTATGCCTTATCAGCAAATTTGGGAAAGTCATATTGGAGGAATATAATTCTTCATATAATTCTTGGAGCTTAGACACTTTAGAATTTTATTCAGATGTGTGTGTTGTATACTTGCATGTGAAATTTTAAGTAACCAGGTCCCTTTTTCTTATACAGTATGACTTGTAGAAGCTCCTTGTTTATAACAGATGGCTCTTTATGTTTCATTGTAATGCACCACAGTTATAGTTTTTGAAAGTCATTCCTGACTAGTTTTGAATTACAAAGAGTGGGCTCGTTCCAGTGGGAGCTTTAAATCCAAATTAAAAGATTAGCTGAAAATAACTTTTTGTTTTGTTTTATTTTAGTTTTTGTTTGTTTGTTTGCTTTGTTTTTTTGATATCAGCACCTGAGAACTGTGGCCTCTTCGTCTGATTCTGGTCCCAGCACTGCTGCATGATGTTGACCATCTCATCACACTCATCGGGCCTCTCATCAGGTATCATATTCAGACAGGGTCGTTTACCCTGTGACACCTGCAAGAGCACTGAAGTCATAGTGCACCCTGGGTCCACAAAACAGACAACAGACACAAGGTTCAGTGGAGGTCAATGTGCGCAGAGCGTGGCCACAGTTTCAGCACATTTTGTCAAATGGGAACCAGGCAAAACTATGCTGTGCACAGTCTTTGTTACCACTACAAACCATGAGAAAGTATCATACATTTATGCAACCCAGTGTTTTCCTACGTTTTATGTGAAAGGAAAAGTCTGACAACCTGTTTACACTTTTTGTATTGAATAAACCAAAAATATATATGTTAATTTGTAAGCTTTAGAGCTGATGATACATTCGGTGAGAACCAGACTAATTACCCCATTTTCAGTTTTTATGCTAAGATAACTTAACTGTCATTTGACTGTAATTGACACATTATCTAAGTCTCTGCAGGAAAGCACTAAATCAGTTTCAAAAATGTCAAACTATGCCTTCAGAGGGTTCGTTTATGTATATATTTAATTTATAAAAACAAAAGAATTTGGTCTGAGTTGTTGCTTAGGTTTAGAAAATTGGTTTCTCGCAAGGCCTTGGGTTACACTGACGTATTCACCAACAGTTCATTTATGACAGAGAGTTCAGTCAGTGTTAAATAAAGGATTATTGCTAGCCATGACTTGATAATGATGATGGACCGTATGCGTCTCTTCATTACTGTAACCTCCGGATCGTTGAGCTAATTATTTCAGTTGTAGCATTATATGGCTACTTCTTAACATTATCAAAGTGTTTTAATAACTTCTGTCCTGTTTTATGCACTTTATATGCATTTATACCACAGTTTAGAGAGTTACAGTTGTTGTATTGTGTTTATTGTGCAACAATATAGTGATATAAAGGAGTAAAATTAAAATTTCAAAACCAAATGTGAAAACACAGTGATAAAAGTGCCTTCGCCTTTATGCTGTTTAAATGATTATGTAGAGTATTACATGACTGAAGTAACACCACCTACTGTAAAAATTTACTGAAAGTCGACATTTTTTTGCTTTTCAAATGAACTCATTCCTACCTGCATATGGTTTCTGCTGTGTCAGGATCTCCCACACCACAATTCCAAAGCTGCAGTTCAAAGCACAAAGAAGCACTTCAGCCCTAATTTTCTCACTTTTTCATATCGTGGTTTCAATTAACTCTACAAGTGTCCTTGTCAGGCACAGTATGTTCATTAAAAACCCACATTGCTATCTAATAGAAAATAAAAGGGTGAGAGAGGGTGAATCGGACATGAGTAAATTTTATGGAATATGTTCCTGTGATGTGCAGAGGAAAATTATGTACAGCAAAGAGCAAGGTTAAGATGTGGGAATTGTGGTTTATGCATTGAATCAAAAAATAACAAGCTCTGACTATGATGGTGCAGTGTCCTTGGCAAGTCACCTGTAGATATCAAAGGTAACTCCTGGAGGATCAGGCCACTGACTGAAGGTCTCTGGAGGAATGTAATTAATGCTCCCTCTTGCTGTCAGAATCTCCATGAACATGTTCTTGCTCATGTCCTCTTCCCAGTGGATTAAACCATAATCTGAAATCTTAGTAGAAAATCAAGAATGCTAGGGCAGTACCAAATTGTCATACATTGTTCCTGCAGAGCTCAAAAATGTCAAGAAATTACAGTCTCATCTGGCTTTTTTTAAAGCTTCACTGACCTTGATATGGAGATGATCATCTAATAGGATGTTGGACGTCTTGAGGTTAAGATGGAGTAGCGGAGGATTCATGCTGTGGAGGAAATTCATACCCATTGAGATCTCATGAATCATCTGGAACTTCTTTGGCCACATCAAAGTGTGATCGGCTAGGAGAGTGTTCAGAGATCCATTACTCATGTACTCGATCACCATGGCAGTCGCTTCAGTGCACAGTCCATAGATGGACGCGATGTACTTGTATTTCACTCTGATTATGTTGGGTGCCTCTTCTATTATTCTCCTGTGATGGAAAAGATAACATTGTAGAAATGCAAAGACTAATGTAACCATAAGATATGAACTCACACTGTGTACACTGTGCCATAGAGTACGGAACTGATATAAGGCAATTTGCGTTAGTTGTGTTACCTGTAAAAGTTGTTTCCACAAGTTGTGTCAAAGCTTTTCAGGGCACATTTTTCCCGCCAGAGTTTAAGCTTGACCTGGTACACCTGTCCACATCTACCTTCTGTCACCTTAATCCAGTCTGCCTCAAAGTCATCTTTCTTGAAGTCCCTGACTTGCCCAGGTGATCTGTCAAGGAAATCCATGAGTTCCCACAGCGTGCTCACTCTCTAATTCTACAGATAAGCAAAGTTTATCCTTCAGATCGGCTCTGGCCAGTGCCACTGCAGGAAAAGAGAACGATGTAGGAGATTTAAATTTAAATTAGTGACAAATCACCGTGTGAACGACATGTGGAGTTACATAAACAACTGATCTGATCCATGGGAGGAGCTGAGGTGCAGAACTTGTTTGCACTGCAATGTCGCAAATCCGGTTTCTAGCTGCCAAGGCTGCTGGCCTAGCTGTTAGTCAGACATGCTGTTTGACTTATTTTCCCCTCCAGTAGCTCACATCCATGTGAACGAAAGACTATAAGCAATTCAAAAAATGTGCAGAATGCACACTGACAAAGTGATGTGATAGATATTTTGGGTTTGTATATACAGTAAATGAACTGCCTAATGGGCCCTCCTCTTCTATCAAACCGCACTTTAACAAGGCACTTAACCTCCAGCGGCTCCAGCAGAACGGCTCAGTAGTCGGCAGTTTGAGTTTAAGACCATGACATTTTTCTGTAGCACCAATGTGTGTGTGTGTGTGTGTGTGTGTGTGTGTATGTGTGTGGTTGTGTACGTGTATTACTCTTGTAGTAATACAAGTATACAAGGGGGACAGAAAACAAGTCTCCAAAATGTAAATCGTTACATTTTATAGTAAGACTTGTTTAAAGTAGGGTACAGGTAGGGGTTAGTAGTAGTAGTAGTAGTAGTAGTAGTAGTAGTAGTGAAGTGATGAAAATGTGACTGTGCGTATAAAAGAATGAGATGCAGATAGTAACACCCTTTTTAAGAAACACTATATGCAGTAAATACAGTCTGTAGTTCAGTACATAACCCTCTACACTTTGCTTTTTTGAATGAATTAAACAAATGAGCTATCTTGTGGCATCAAACTTTTCATCTGTAGCAGGACAGCAAATGAATGTACTTCCCAAAATGTTCAACTATTCCTTGAAGGTTTATAGTCTTGTTTTCCAGACTACTGCGCATTAGGATCACTTTGTCTCATTAAAGTTTTATGTCCTTTGATTACTTTGCTTTTATCACACAATAACAGCTAAAGAACAAATCAACATTTTTTTATGCAGCAATAAAAAGTTTAAATTTCAGATTCAAAACCAAGCCAAAATAGTCATATTCATAAGAGTATTTTGTACTTTATCATCTAAGGACCTGGTTAATAGTTGGCCTCAACTTGTGTTGAAATTGGACTTTGTTGGCAAAGCTAAAACTCACTGCCTCAATGTTTGGGAAGTCATTAGTTCGAATTATATTTTCCCTTAATCTCTACTCATTTAGCACACTGTACATTTATTCAAGATAATTGTAGTTTTAGTTTTACTGCAAACTGTCTTTAGAGGTGGTGCCGGGACTAGGTTGTGTAAATTGCACCCGTTCACTTATCCACGGTGTCAAGACATTTATTGCCTCCTACCTGAAATTTTCTTAGGAACCCAAACTTGTGGATTTCATCTCTCTGCATCATAAAAGCAGGGTGTTCTTTGAGAGAAAAGATTTAAGCTGCCTGTCTTATGGAAAAGGATTACAGCAAAGGGTACCTCATTCAGGAAGATGGGGGGAAAAGATGTCCTCTACCACCCTCTATTCCCACCTGCTGTTCTGTTTATTGGCTCATCACTTATATTTTACCACCACTAAACCTCCTGTATGACTAAATGTATCTGGGGATGTGAGGTGTTTTCGTGTGATGTATAAAAAATTTACGTGGAGATGTACTTTTATCGAAGCAAACACATACATAATGTGGGCCACTAGCAGCTTTGGCTGTCATAAATATAAAAAATTTAATATTTCTCAAATTTCATCATTCTTTGCACATAGCACATTTAGAGTCAGTATGGTTCTTGCCGAGAGCATGACGCAAATTATCACCACAATCTCATAAATGTGGGCAACCCTCACCAGACAGCCACCCGTCGTTCATTGTCTCTGCCTTTTATAAACTTGAAATATAAAGTTATCCCTTATTTCACTTCATAACGTACGTCTCACGAGAAAGCAGCTGCAGATCAGTCGTTTGCTCTTTTCTTCAGTGCTCTGAGTTTGCTCTTTGTTCGGACTTTCATTTCTAAGACACAGTTAGAAATGTTTTATTAATAATTCCACTTCAAATGGTTTTTTCCCTCCTCGCTCCTTTTAAATTTGCTAGCTCACCCTGCAGGTCTGCAGGTAGGAACAGGGTGCACATCAGTGGGATGATTAGCATTTTGACCTACAGTACAGTCTCATGGCCTGTATGCCAGTATGTCACCAGAGGGAGCATAGAAGAAAGTGTAAGTTCAGAATGAGTGAACTTTAATATGATTGAAGAAAGCAACAAACATATTTCAGGACTGCAGTCAGGAAGAGGAGTCTACTGTCAGTCAAATCATCTTTTATTTTGTTCAGTAATTGAAGCGTGGTTTGACCTCGAACCCTGTAAAAGTCCCACACATTTTCCTTTTGGTGAGGGATGTGATTTACAAACACCCTCTCCCTCCTTATTGTATCCGTTCTGCTCTCCAAGGAGTGCAAATGACTAACAGCTGCCACGCTGACAGCAGTGCCACAAATTTTACTGCTTTCTCCTGACAGTAAATTTCAGCCACAGTTCCTCTGTTGCAGTGATGGTAAATCAGGTGCTGAGAGAATTTACATAAATTTCCATTCTCTCCTCCCTTATTTCTGCATCCCTAAACAGGAATGCCTTATGATACATACGTATTGCATGAAACCGGTGCTGCTCTTCTTTTTCTTTGGCATCGTGCCCACCGTGATTCTTTAAAACATGAAACAGCATCATTGTGAGCTACAGATAAAGCTCTGTATGATTATGAACATTAAATCTGTTATCATCATACTGTAGGTATTCACTGTATCTACACTGTATATATTTTTTATTGGGCAATAGGCTACTCTGCAGATTTCTTCACTATGTGGACAACATTTTGCAACTGAGTGCTCTCCCAAGCGTTGTAACCCTTCAACGTGCACTGTTATTTAGGATAGCCTTGGACTGATGTTTCAGTGAAAACCAGGACCTTGTGATTAGATTTCTGATAGGCTACCAGAGGAGAGAAGTCTATTTTCATTGATGGAATCCACATCTCGCAGCTCAGTCAACCACATTAACAGGCTCCACCGTGCTGGGTAAGCCCACTGGCTGGAACCAAAGGTCCCACATGTCCTCTAATAGCGAACTGCAATGTCTGTGATCCATATTCTGTGAGCAAAGACAAGTGATACACATAACCATGCAAAAGGAAGGAGCGAGTGTGCACTGAGGTGAACCAGGTGTCTAATCTGATACATACTGTGGTAAATGGTGTGTAAACACCGGGTTTCAGGCTATTAATTGATTCCTGCGTACCTCCTGTGTTGGCTGTGTTTTTTAATCAAATTTCTATCTTTTGCAAATAGGTCACAACTTGCATTTCTGCAGAACTGACAGAACGAGCAGCACAGTGAATTATGAACTGTTCAGTTGAGCCACGGGATGCCTTGGATTTACTTGAAAGAAACTAATTTTTATATGCCAATAGAGTCACAAGAAACAGTAATGGCACTGTGTGCAATTTCCTGGTTTTCTGAATGGATTGGTCATGAAACATGAACTGACCTTCACCAAAGTCACACCTATCAACAAATGCAATATTTCTATGCTGATAAAACACAAACAGTCTTGATGTCTTAAATGAATACGGCCATTGAACATTAAAGTGATAACCAATTTATGCATTCCTCATCTGTGCACCGGTTCAAATCACCCATTTAGAAATCTTTGAAATATAAACCTCTGTTTTGATTTGCCTAGATATGTGTTGGATAAACTTTGCCTGCCACGTGAACTGAACTGTTCATTTAACTGATGATCTTATGCATTTTACTCTTTTTCTGTTTAGTCTTGTTTTCTGCATGTATTATTGGATTGTAATACCTATTCTTTAATGTTAATCTTGTCTCTTAATCACATCATGCGATGCAGATCTGTGATGTTTTTTCTTGCCGCTAACTTTAGTACATGTTTAAGTCACATGCTTTATGTAGGCCAGGTTTTCACTGCACTTTGCTTTCGTCAGTACACAAACATATTTTTTTATTGTCGTGCTAAGAGTGAGATACCAACTAAATTAATTCAGACAAACCATTACAATTTAAAGGATCATTTAATATTACAGTTATTCTGAATAGAGTAGTATTCAAACACACAATCTTGTAGTTAGGGAACAGAGAACAGAGATCAGAGAACAGAGACTCTCCTCTTGCAATGGAATAGATAAAGCCTAAAGATTGCCAGAGCACCAGTCATTCAAGTCAGTGGTGGTCAGTCCCGAGTCAGTCGGCGTCCTCCCCAGCCGGCTGGGTCCCCAAAAAGGTACATGGTCTACTATTCACTGCTGCATGGTCCTCTTCTCTCTCCCAGGCTCACTCCTTTTATCAGCAGCCTCCCTTATGCTGTTGCGTCTATTTCTGAACCTAGATTTCTGTCTCCAGTTTCGGGAGACAACACCCTGAGATGTACTTCGAAAACAGGAAACATCTTGTTCCTGACCACTTACATAAACCCATTGTCCAACTCATATGTACTTAACGGACCCATAGCCACTCAGCTCAAATAAGTACCAATAATGTCCATATGTGAAGTACCTACTGTTCTATTGCATAGTTCTTCTGGAATCTGATTTATTTTTAACCACCACATTATTTTCAGAGTTTACACTGAAAATGTATATAAAACCAGGTAAATATGAATGCACTTATCAATTAATTTAATATGACCGTGTACTTGTGTGAATCCTGGTTTCTTGTTACTTTACCAACTCTTCTTGTTTGTGACTTCTAAAATCTCCTAATGTTGTGAATTGTGATTACTGTCACTTAATTTATCAACCAATACAGTTTCCACTGTATTTGCATCCAGTAAACAAAAGGCAAAATGCAGCCTCCAACCTTGTTGGAAGTGCGTTTAGTACTCTGTGTAGCTGTGCACTACAGTATGATGTGGTGAGAAAGACTGCACAGTTACTAGTGCAATACACTAAACAATACACTTAAATAGATTAAGTAATATGAGAAAATACATTGGTTTTTCCATTATATATTTCTTCATTTTTAATAAATAAGGACTCAGGTCAGAGATTCAGAGCATGAATTCAATTTTGAGACAATAATGATGAAGGCCAGTGAAAAAACAAGTGCTGGTATATTTCATCAATTTTTATTTATAATGACTAGTGATTGTACATTCTACATTACTTGTCATATCATGTTATATCATGATGTATTGTAAGTCATTTTGACTGAACATTTAAAAGGAAAACCTACATTGTCGATGGTTCTTCATAAATGAGTTAAAATCTTCCCATGGTAAGGGTTCATGTGACTGTCAAGCCACAAATGCATACATTATATTAAACCAGTATTAACAAGTAATCAATCTCAAAGTGGAATACAAAAAGTATTGATTTGTTGCCACTGAGGGACAATAAAGAGATCAGAGCAGGTTTTCTGTCTGGGCATGGTGTTTATTTTCTGTGAATGATAAAACACTGCTCTTGGCTAAGTGTGAAATTTGACTGCAACAGCTGTGTCACCTAGAAAGGGAGGTGTGAATTGGATTGCTCCTCATCATCCAGTCTGGCCTACATGACTGGCTACCTCTGTTCCATGGCTGATTGACTGCTCTGCTGTTTGTTGACTAATGTAATTGTCTGCAGCTATTTTGCTGAGAAGTGATCAGTGTAATTGGCAGCATTTCCTCCTTGGTCACGGTAGGATCAAGTCACCCTCTGAGCGCAGATGGCCCCAGCAGGCTCGTGGTGGAGTTACAGAATTGAACGGCCCAATTGTCCTGCAACAGGTAGCCAGCCACACCAGAAGCAGTATTACTGTGGCAAGAGAGGGGTCGACCACCAGGCTGATGATGACAGGAATCAGGTCCAGCTCTGATGTGTCTGAAAGTACTCAAAATACACTTTACTGTGCCTCCACTGATACATATCTTTGGTACAATACAGTGTATAGCAGCTTTCAGTGATGCTGTATACATTTGTCCACAGTATGGCTCTTTTCCATACCTGGTGTGAGCACCCCTCATTTACCATCCTGCAGCATCTCCCATGCGTGCTCCCTTATCTCAGATTGATTATTTTTGTGCTCATGTACAACTAATAATTACCTGTCTCCTCCAGGAATTCTTCACTTCTTTCAACATGGAGAATGCAGTATGCAATTTCTGAAACTGGCAAAACTAGCCTCTGGACTCTCCGAGGCAAATGCTCTCCTCTGCTGAAAGCACTGTTATCAAAGAACAAGGGAAAGTGTAGCATGTGAGTATGAAAAGCAGCCGAGTAGCTAACAGATAATTACATTTTTGGAGGAGTGATAATTCTCCTGTATATCATTACAGACAGGAAGAACAATGCACAAAAATAGAAAAATATACAGTTGTACCTCTCTGAGAAATATGCTTAAAACCTTTTCTTTGTGTGTGTGTGTGTGTGCGTGTGTGTGTGTGTGTGTGGTTTTTTTGGATAAAAGGGAAGGAGCAAATAAAATAGGATTTCAGTTTGACAGCACTTCGTTTTAATCTAGACAGGTTACTCTGAGTTGGAGCAGTTCAAACATGGTAGTTGGGGCATAGTGTGTAGCTCTTATGTAAATGAAATGTTTCAGGGAAATATGTAGCCTGACATTAAAAGCCAAGAAAGTAACCCCATTTCAAAGAACATGGCCAAAAAAAACAGACTCAGGGTATACACATATTGCTGTCTTCCTTGAACAATTTAAAACATTTTAAATATCAGTGCAAACGCCAAACTGTGAATTAAAACCCATAGCACAAAAGCTGGTTTTTGCCAGACCAGAACACATGCAGCAACACTGCAAAACTAACCAAGCTGTCAAAGTGCTGTACAAAGGCAGGCATCAAAATGAGTCCCTAGAGTTTATCCTCTGTTTCACCTCCACCCTCTAACATGCACTTGTCAGATGATTCAGTTTTTGCCATTGAATCAGAAGCTTCATTCCCACAGCAGCAAGAGGCAGCAGTTGGTATCAGAACATCAGTGTCTTTTGCTGCTCAGCAAGTGTTATTCTGAAATTTTGCAAAGCCCTTATCTGACCTTCACAGTGCATATTGACATGACAGATGTTCCAAGCTGTGTCAACCACAGCCTTAGTGAGAACATCTCACTCTCTTCAGATTCAGAAAGTGGCTCCTATAGCTATGGCAGCATATTTTAATTCACTCCTGAATGTCACTTTTGGCTTTTTCCCTTTAGGGGTCGCCACAGCGAATCATCACACTGATGATTCGCATGTTGACATTTGGCACGTGCTTTACACCCTCCAACCCTGACTTGAACCCAGGTCACAGTGGCAGGAGCGCTAGTCTATCAGGGAACCCTAACCTCCTTTTTTCACTCCTAATTCAGGAAAATCATTTATCCCCTTGCTTATATATAAGCTTTCCTCTCCTCCATGGTTCTCTGTCATACATTCATTTACATCTTCCCCAGTTCCTCACTGCCTCAGCCTATTTATATCAGCCTGCTTGTTCCTCCTCTGTCTACTTGCTCTCACAGTGTCACACCACATGTCACTAAATTTAAATCACTCCCAGCCGCCCGTTCTCTCATCCACTAGCATCACGCCGTGCAGTCACTGCAGCCTTACCCTTTCACAGTCAGGGCAGCTCCTAAGGCAGACAATGAGATCACAGTGTAGGTACACTATTGAGTAATTCATCATTTACAAGAGATTGATGGTGGAGCTGGCACCAGCTGACAGGGCACTGGGCAGCAGTGTGTCCCCCACTGGCTCTGGTGCTAAGCTGAGGCACCAACACAAACACGAACTGTAGTCTAACCTAAGCAAAGTCATTTCCCTTGAAAGATAAAGTGAAACGTTTAAGGAAGAATGGGGAAACTGAGAAGAGCTTGCAGCTAATTTCTCAAGTCAGCTTCTTAAAACCAGGTCAGGTTTTTATTCACTGTGTAGAATGTTAATAAGTTCCAGTAACATTCATTTACCAGTATGCAGATTTGTGACTAGTTTGCTCAGCATCTAAGGAGAAATTTGTTCTGAGGAGATACATATTATTATGTTAAAATGATGTGTTCTCTTCAGATACACAGTAAAAGTCAACAGCCATAGAGGTTGTACATTCATACTGCTCCTCTGTGTGTACTGCATTTCCATCTATCTGAGTGATTCTGGCTCAGGGAGATAACAGCACCAGCCTATAGCAGTTCTGTTTTCTGAGCCGAGAGCATCCAGCTTTTAAAAATGTAAGTGTAACTCCCTGAATTGATATGAATTATAGCAACACTGTCTAGTAAACAGGTTTGTGTACAATGACAGTGTTGTTAAGAATGGCACAGACATGGAAAAGTTGCATTATGATCAGGTTGTTATTATTTATTTTGAAAACCTCAGTCAAATCTCTATCATACTAGGCACCATATGCAAATCTACAATAAAAGACCAAGAGCTTGCTTTTCTGTTCATGAAATGCATGCCACGTGACTACACATGGATCAGTAAACATACTGCAAATCCTTTTGCTGTGTAGCTCCTGTTCTCGCTGTTTGTCAATATGTAGCCTTTACACTATTTCCTGAGCTACTTATCCTTGCAGTATTTGATTTTTTTCATCGATGATTCTTATTGCCTGGAGGAAAACACTATTCAGCATCCTGTTGGATGCGGCACAGCCACTATGATACCTCTTCCCTGACAGCAAGAGGCAAAACAGAGTGTAGGAAGGGTGATGAGGGTCCTTGATGATACAGGAGGCTCTGCAAATGCTGATGGAAAAGCTCCAGCAGAAAAAAAAAAAAAGGGGGGGGGGGGGCAACATCCATATTATCGCTAATACCATAACAATCATAACATACCCATTCATTCATTTCCTACCGCTTAGTCCCTGAACAAGGTCACGGGGGGGTTGCAATCCCGGCCAGCAATCGGGCGAAGGCGGGGTACACCCTGGACAGGTCGCCAATCCATCGCAGATAACATACCCATATTAAACTTAAAGTTTCCCAAGTGTTGGATTTAGGAGCGACCTAAATGCATTTTCAGGAAGGATTTTCAGAACTGGGATCATATCAATTTGTGCAACAAATAAAGCAGTTCACTGTGGTGGATTTTCCTCTTTACATAACTCATGCAATAACCACTATGGCTCTTTAATTTGCTAACGTATGATTGATAAATAATGCTCAAGTAATAGTGTTACACAATAAGATTACCCAGGGAGATACAGATGAGTCTTCCTCCTGTGTTTCAGCCTTTGGCAGCTCTGATTCAGACTCTGGCTCCAGCAGTAATCACCTACACCCAGACTCTCGAACTGCTGTCTCTCCTTTATTCACAGCACGCACTGACCTGACAGTATATTGCTCTTCAGCTTTGGCTGCTCCGTTATTTAAGTCTGACTTTGTTTTTTTTCTTTGAGCAGTGTCCGTTCAGTAGACTCTATTATAGCAGTGTGTGCAGTCATTGCTTCAGGTTCAGATAAAGTCACCTCTGTTGCAATAGCTTGCTGAGCTTCAGAGGTCTCTTTGTGACACTGCCTTTGTGTTGGTTTCTCTACAAACTGAAACTGCTCATGTATCCCACATCTCTCCAAAAGGCTGCTTTCAGTAAGCATAGTCAGTGTTTTTGTTGAAGTTTCATCTGTCATACTTTTGTTTGTTTGTTTTTGGCATGGTCACAATGATAGCGACACGCCCATGATCAGATTTCCCGGTGACGGGTGACAGCACTGCATAGTTGAGGTTGGCAGCCTGTGCTGTAGCTTTTCCAGGTACAGTGCCATTTTCTGGTTTTGTGCCATGAGTGTGCATAACTTCTTCCTGTGTTTCCAAACTATTTTTGTTGTTGTTGTTGCTGCTGTTGTTTTACACATTTTCTCTGCAGCATTATGATGCATCTCACCTGCTCCAGTTGTTCTGGCAGTCTCACTTGACTGCATAGCCAACTGTGCCGGAGCTGGTTTTATTAATAATGTCTGTAAGCAAAACCCTTGTAGGTGCTATCAGTCAGAGCTCCAAATATCACTTAACATACTGAGTTCCTTGCGGATAATGTATGGCTCCTAGGTCGTCTGCTCTGGCCAGTGTATGTACCGCAGGAGTCCTCTCATGTAGAAAATACTTAGCTTCCATAGCACTCTTTGGTGCCAGTGCTCTTCTTTTAACTGTGGTAGGTGTTCTGTGATGTGTCCCTTCAACTCTGTGGGTGGTCTTTAATAAACCTTGGACTGCCTGCACAGGGTCAATGACAGGACGCATTGTTGTCAGGGGATGCTGGTTTAGTTCGATAGCCTTACAGAAAATTCATTCTCAGGCTGCTCCGTGCTGTTTTTTTGTTGTGTTTTTGCTTTTTTCAGCAGGGGTTTGCTACTAGTGTCGGTTGCAGGAAGCTCTCTCTCTGACAAAGTCTCAATGTGATTGTTGTACTTTACCATTCATATGTCCAACTTGGCCTTCGATGATGTATTGTCCACAATTTTGTATTCACCACTAGCTGCGTTGGCTTTTAGGTTATCCAGCTTGACACACTGACACCTAGCCTACGTTGACGTCTGAATGACGTCCTATTAGCTGGGTGTGAGTGGAGGGGTCAAAGGTTACGCCATAGGCCTTCACAATAATTGTATGGGTTATTTAGGCTGCATTAGAAATTTAAAAGAAGCTGCAGCTTTATTTATTTATTTTTAATATACATTATGTTTATTTCACTTGGTACCTGCCTGCATTTAGTCTATTTTTTACCCATTCTTGTACCTGTGAATTAATATAAACATATTTTTTACCCATTACACATCTTTTTTCACAGGTGCACATTGAGCACCCACTGGTACCTGACCTGGTGCACTTGCATTCTCTCAGGTAGTGGTCAGCTCTGATTCATGAGCTTCTGTGGATACAATGGGACCACTTACAGTATGCTAGCAGCTGGTGCCCCAGAATCATTGCTTTTAGTAGTGAAATTCAAAAGTAATAGTCATTATCTGCTCAGCAATCTACTGTGTGGATTTACTTAGAACCTTAAGGTCATTTCTGAAACAGGGATAGCACTGTCACTCACAGTCCCTGACAGTATGGAGGGATCATGTTGTTTTTCTGTTGTTTTTGCTGCATGATGCTCCATTTCAGGAATAGCACTGTTAGTCATTAGCCTGCATTTTGGACATTCTGGGCAGACTATCTAACTTAACAATTGCAATTGTGCCAGATCGCCAGTTCATTTGTATCAAGCAAAATACAGCAAAATTATTCGTAACTGGCACCAAATCCTCATTTACTGCCTACTCAGTCTGGTGGGTGGTCTTAATTGCAGACATAATGGGCTTAGTGCTTGTTTGATTATAACCTTCTAACTGGAGGAGATGAGTATTGTTGAAGGTCAATGTTAATATTTACTTTGCTTGATAATTGCCATCTACACCAAACAGTTCATTGTGGTTATTATTATTATGGTGTTTTTTATGCTCGTTTTTCAGTCTGTATTACAGACAAAGAGTTGACGTCATCAATGCTGTTAGCATGGTATTTGCACCTGCTAATTGTCTGTGCTGTTAAAGGGGAACTGTTCTTTCTCATTCCTGTTCTCTGCCTTTTGTTTTGTGTCTGCATCTCAATGTTTTACTGCCAAGGGCACAGTGGTGCGCACACTGTCATGGCTACTTCCACCATTTGCATATTCAGAGTCTGAGCTGGCCCTGGTGTATCTTTTTCCTGAAACTGATCTTGTTAGCTCTGTCAGGCTACAGGTGCCAAGGAAAGTGTCATCTCCAAACAGAATAAAATCTAGCAGCGGTGACATGCTGCTGAAAGAATACAGATTTTTTTTTATTTTATTTTATTTTTATTTTTGCTTCAGGGCTCATTGATAACATCAGGGTCTGTAAAGATGTCTGGTCATTATCATCAACAGGAGCATGCAAAGCATCTGCTGTCTGCTCTGACCGCTTAAATGAGCACGACTGGCCCAAAGTCATGTCCAAGGAGGTGGAGGAGGACGACTTATCTGAAAGGCAGACTGCAACTGACCTATGGAGATGTGGACCTCACATGATTCAGCTGTAAAGCTGTGCCAGGAAATTGTTGGCTTCAGTGTACTGTATCACTACATTTTCAACCACTAGCTTCAAACACGTGAAAGGGTTTGGGAACCTTTTTTAAGCTTTAATCTGTGTGCATGGCTCTTTGGGAAGAGATGTCATTCTTGATAGTTTTGGGCTCTGAGATATCACTGTTAAGTGTAGTTGGATGTGACTGCTTGTCACGTAGGAAAAATCTTTATTTTCCATTTCCATAATTTGTGTAGTAGTGTTTTCATCCAGAAGAATGCCCATGGGTTCCCAAATGTTTTATTAAAACTGTGGCAAGAAGACAGGTTTGTAACAGTGTGCCCTTTGTCTCTGTTCTTCAGAATTAGCCATAGCCCCAAGGAGAACATTTGTCCACTCTCCCAGTGTCCCTGGATGTCTTTCTTGCTTTCTGTTTCCTCTCTTCTAGTCTCTGCTTTTCTCTGTATATGTTTTAGTCATGCCTTTTCTTTCAGCCTCTTCTTTGCCTCTTGCTACTTTTTATGTTGATTTTTGTCTTTTCTCAAAATTACACCCTCCACTTCTATGGTGCCCCCACCCTCCTCTTCCCTGTCTGTTTTTTGATTTATCTTTAGTCCACTGCTGCTTTTGTCTTGTTTCCTATTTTATTTTTCCTGATTTGAATAATCCTTTTTGTTCTACTTTTAATCTTTCCTGCTCTCCTCTTCATTGTGCAACTTCAGTATTTCTTTTGTCTCTGGACTTTCTTCACCTTGCTTGCCCTCAGTATTGATTTCTTTTCCTTGTCTTCTGCAGCTACAGTCAACACTTTCTCGTTCTTATCTCCCAGCTTCAGATTGTGAACTATAATGACGGATTAAATCCTGCTTATATTTTGAAATGGTTTGGTGTGTTGTTAGGTGGTTATCATTGCTAATATCAAAAGTCCTCTCCTGAGTGATTTCTGCTTGAGTCCCTAAAAAAATCTTCTCATTGTCAGAGTTTGACTTGTTCCATAGTGTTGTTAGTGTCAACATGGACACGTCATCCTCAAACTAGGAACAACTTCAAAAACACTTTTCTTGTTGTAAAGGTCAGAGTTTGTGATGCTTTCATAACTGCCTTCTTCCCTCGGCCTGAGGGATTAACAACAGACTGTTTACCGTTTTAAATGTTTGAGAATCTTGCTTATATGTCAGGTTTGTCTTTGTGGTTACAGATGCAGTCTTGATGGCAGAATCCTTGGGTAGCAAAGTCTGTATGGTCTTGTGTAGCTCGTGTTTGGCTTCTCAATACTGAGATTAAAGAATCATATCTTTCTGTCACGGAGACAGACTCAGGATGTTTGACTGCAGAAGTGATGGGACTACTAAGCCTGAAGGGTGCATGAGCTTCAATCAACCTTATTCACACAATTGGGTGTGATGCAGCGCTGTGATCATGACCTTGTGGAGGAACACTTAGAGCCTCAGTGATGAGAGGCACATTGCTCACTGATCCACTGCTGAAGTCCAAGGTTTAGTTTGGGATTAGTTTGTTGAGAGACTGAGTGTGTTTATTATTCTTATGAAAATACATCATATCTGACTGCAGGTCCGCAGTCCTCTGGTTTTCCCCCATATATTTCTTGTTCTCTGTGTTTTACAAGTTTCTTTACCTTATAAAGCAATTTTGAAGAGCAATAAATTGCTATAGTTGTCAAGACAGCTGCACGTGTAACAAACCTTTCACCAGGATTGGTGCGCCTAAGTTGTTTATTGGTGTCAGTTTGTTTTACTATTGGCATCTTAGCAAGACACTTTATGTCAAATACAGCTGCTCCTGTCTCTGAGAAGGGGTTAAGGGAGGGGGGGGGGGGGTTGAGTGAATTTTCTGTTCATTTTGGGAAATGGAGTGCATACCATCAGCAGATATGAGAGTGTTTCTTTGATTCTTGTTATGACAAAGTGACGGCTGAAGAGATGCTTTCAGTGCATCTGTGTGGACAAATGGACATCTGGCTAGTCACTGGTTGAAATGCAGTCTGTGTATAAGAGAAAACCATCCTGTCATTATTAGAAATCAATGCAATTTTTAATTCCATGGGATCCTCATAGCTGATGGGAGGTTTCTTGTTTTCCCTATCTCTGGAAACAAAATGCTCTCAGCTCCGTGAGGCAGTTATAGTCAGTGTTTCTGTGATTTGTATTCTCTCATAAGGTGGCGTTGGCCAAATGTCAAACAACCACCCATCTTGGCAGTCATTCCCTCTGCAGTATATCCATGTGTATTTACAGTTGTTTTCCATTATCCAAAGCAGATCTTTTGTGACAGTTGTGCTTTTTGTTTGTTCTGTGTGAGAACCTTGGAAATCTTTTTCTTTCTTTTTCTACACAGAAAACAAAAACAACAACACAACTCATCACTCAGATTCCTTTCCCAAAGGCAAATATTGCACTTTTTACTCCACTAGATTATTTTTTTTTAACTTAGATTTGTAGTTTCTTTTCAGAACCAGATCAATACACAAATACTGTATAATCAGAAAACTTTATTGATCCCTGGTGGGAAATTCACAAGCTACCCAGCAGTAGCATATAAGCTAGTTAATCAAATCAGTCCCGCTTCTTAAAATGGGATGCTAGTGCTATTTTCTAGGTTGCCAGATCCTACTAGGGTAGCACAATATCATACCATATAATATCATATGATATATATTGTGATATCAGGCAATATTTGTGATGATGTATGTAACGGGACGGCTGAAATAAAAAGCATGTCATATAAACAGTGTACTGTAACAGGAGATCCATTGGTATTCAATACATAGAGGAGCCAAATGAGATTAAAGCAAAAAAAGAAAAAAAAAACACTACTGGATTTGAATTTCTAACAGTGAGCGGTCTTGCCCACATTTAATTTCTGCTTATTCAGTTTAATGGGATTTGGTGCCATGTGTTCAGTGTGTAACATCACAGTTCCTTCAACAGGACTGCATAGACAAGAATTGCATGGCCCAAATCAAAAATCACCAATACACACAATATACACAGTTCACACACCAGTTAGATACATAAAGATTGATAAGGGGTGCAGCATTTACTGTACCTGAGGTGCCATTGTAACAGCTGGAAGAGAAGGCATGAGTGGGGTCAGAGATGATCCCTCAGTGACTGTGGGAAGAGTGTTAGGTGAAACATTAGGGTGGGTAATAAACCGTATTTTTAGATGTTGGTGTCCGAATCTACATCAAACATCACAAGTGAAACAAACAGCACAGTCTACATACATGGAGGAATTACTGTACAATGAAATGAGAAATAATGCTATCAGTATTGGTTACTGGGCATGTGTAAAAACTTGTAGCATTCTTCTGACTGTTAGCACATTAGCAAGTCATATCATGATTAAGGTAGTCTGGAGATTTTTTTCACTACTAGAGGTAGACAAGTGTTTTGGTGTAGGTCCCCATATTATTGACATCTCATATTCTTACAGATGTGTCCAAGGATAATGAGAATGGGGCTGATATGACACATGTTCCTGCTGCCTGCAGAGCGCTGTAATGGCCTCATAATGGACAGTGTTTAGATTTAAGGTGGATTCATATAGTTCCCCCCTGCTGACATGCTCTATTGACCCCATAGTCCTGCAACTACAGTAGGCAGCACCACCACAGGAGGTACTGCACTGTAATTTAGTTTTGTAATGCACTAATAAAAATGTAGAAGAAGCCAATATAGCAATGCAGCTTGACATAAACATTGTTTTAATGTTCATGCAGATATTCTAACCTCACATGGAACATTTAATCATTTGAATCCTATTGTGGTAGTTATAAAACAAAAGTTGATGATGTCCACACACATTTGGTGTGATGCCGAAAATGTGAAATGTTTGTGTTAGGTTATTTCATGAATTACTACTAATTGTAGCAATACTATTAGGCGGTTTTCTAATTAAATGCAGTTGTGTAGCTTAATTCCAGATCCCATTATGTCAGTTATCACATTAGATAAGAAACTAGGAGGATGGCAATGACTGCCTCTGTATTGTATAAGATACTGTATACAGAATAAATGATAAAAGATAGAGTGGGAGGTGAAATCATGCTCATGTTGTATTTCAAGCAAGATCAATCCACAGCAACAGACGCTAAGTTACTGCTCTAATCCCTTGGTTATTTACTACTCAGTTTACATCGATAGCAGGGCTATGACCAGGATATTTGAAATAGAGGGTCCTCCAACCCTACTGGAAAGAAATAAGTATATTTTTTGGATTTTTCATAGTTACTGTAGCAGTTTACTTGTACATTCAGCTAGATTTATATAATGAGGCCGCTGTTTCACAGAAATACCTGCTATAAACTCAAAATACAGCAGCTTGAGTAACTGAGAACATTTCTCTATAAATAGTACAAATGTCCTAGGACATAAGGTATTTTACTGCGCAGTATGAAGTTCTAAATTGAATTTGAATTACAGAATACTGAAATGTACAGGCTTTTAACCTTAGAAAATAAACCCCTCCATGATAAAAGTCCACAAAAATTCGGTGTGGTCAAGAGGTAACCACTGCCCTCAATGCACCCTTTGGACTTTAGGTTATTTTTTTAAATTGCCTAATTATTTGACAAGTAAATACTAATGTACTATAATACTGTGGCCCTTATAGCATTTTTCTTTATTATATGTCAGGTAAAAAGCAAACATCATTCCTGTCCCACTTGTCTCTCTCAGTACAACCTTGCAAGCCCTCACAGTGGGTGTGCAAGCATCATGCTAGCAGAGTTAGCTCTGAGGTAGCTCTGACCTTCTCTTACAGCAGCTGGGTTTAACATTCAGGCAGTGAGAGCAGCACTGTGATGCACTAATCTATTATATTATTATCTCAAACAATCTAGAGCTGTTGTCTAGAAAAGTCACACACTAAATTCCTGGGCCCACATGTCTCTGCAAGTTTACAAGTGATCCTCATATTTCAAAAGCGTGCAGATCTTGTGGACTCCAAACCCAGTCTAACTGTAAACAGTCTTTAAAATGCAAATGTGTTTCCTTTGAGATGATTTCTCCTTTCCCAGAATCCAAACACAGATGAAATAGAGGAGTTTAACACACAGAATTCAAATGAACTTTTCAGGAAATGAAATGAAAAAAACTGACAAACCATACATCTAAATAGCCAAAAAAAACAAGAGAAATATCAAAAGGCCAGCACAAAATAAACTGACCATTTAAGACACATTTGTTTATTAGAACTTGTGATTTATTTGGTTAATGCTGCAGTTTGTAGCTTCTTTGTTTAAGCAATGCATTCTGTCATACTGTATATTTGTGTATTTTTGACAGTTCAGGACAAATATTTGGATTGAAAATATGAATGATATTTTAATCTAATAAAAGACATATAGCACAAGGCAGCTTTAACATTCTTCCACCAAAACAAAAAAAAATCTTAAATCCTTACACTGGCTTACAATTACCTACAGAATTGATTCTACTAGTTCATAAATCACTCAGTGGGTCTGAAGAATAGAAACCCAGCAGGGCTCTGAGACCCTTAGGAAACAGTCAGCCGGTAGACATTACTACCAGGACCTAAAAGAGAATCCAGAATAGAACAAGACTCATGACAAACAACAAGATTATATTGCCATGGGTTCATGTGATGAGCTTCACACAGGAGTGCAGGATCTCAAGGCCATGTAGTTCTCGAAGTTTATTCATATGTCTGGAAATGAAAAAAAAAAGAGAAGATTAGCAATCTCAAATTCAGGAGCAGGACCATGCCTCTAATATACTACTTTCTGCCTCCCCATTCATTCAATAAGCCCACCCACCCTATCATTCTGGTTATCCTTCTCCCTCTCTCTCTCTCTCTCTCTCCCCCTTTCTCTCTCTTTGCAAGCCCGGAAGCGGAGGGGGTTCACCCTAAAGCATTCCCCACACTACAGACAACATTAAGACTGACCTAATCAAGTATCCCACATTGATTCTTTACATTTTGCATCATGTCAATAAAGCTCTAGGAACTTTCCATCCATTTACCAGAAAACACAGCAACAATGTGTGAGAGCTACAGATCAACATACAGAGCTCGTTAGCCTGGAGGAAAAATCTTCCTAGGAACAAAGAGACATACTGGTTGCTGCTGTCTTCCATTATTATAATACTACGACTGCTACTCAGTACCACAACAGAACAATCATACTCACATAATCAGAGAGGCACCACAGTACATGAAAGATTTCCCACAGCAGCAAAACATCATTGTTCAGTTATGCATGTGATCAGCTTTTATTTGGCTCAACTTGTAGTCTAGAAATAAAAGCATCCATGATGCTGCACGACAAAATAAAACCCTTTCTAAATAAAAACCCAAGGGAAACACTGAAAGGGAAAAAAGGAACACATGTGGCTTTTGTGTAGTACGTACTGTACCTATAATACATAGTACAGTACTTTGCATAAGATGTTAATTGGAGCTTGTGCAAATATTTTACAGGTGTGTAAAATTCCAAATAAATAATTGAGTACATTCTCATAAAACAAAGTTGAAACAATGAATCAGTTATGTGATTAGCTGATCAATGAAAAATGAATCAGCAGCTCTTTTGATCGACACTCGTTCTTTAAGCAAAAAGGTCAAACATTCTTCTAACATCTTTGGGTCTTTGATGGTTGGTTTGACAAAAGAAGCATTTTGAAGACATCAGCCTGGCTATGGGAAATTACACTGAGCAATTGTCACCATTTTGTGACATTTTGATGACGAAAAGATTGAGAAAACAGTCAGACTAATACATACTGAAAAAAATCCTTAGTTGTAATGCAAAAACAGGCAGCACTATAATAATAATAATAATAATAACAATAATAAACAATTACTATGGACAGAATCCAAATCCAAGTCAAAAGCAATGTAATAAAGTAAAAATTCTCTCTGACCTGCTGCTCTTGTTCTCTTTTTCATTTTCTCCTCTTTTCTAGACTGTTTAAATATGCTTTCAGTGCAGTAAAGACACAGCTTAGTCTGTTGCTCACTATCTGTCCATTTATTTATCATAATTATAGGCAATAAACCAACTGCAAATATTAAGAAACCAGGGGGAGGTGACAGCTATCACCATGCATTAGAATAGTTAGCCAATCATACTGATTTTGAGGTACACATATTAATATAAAACACAAAAATTTGAATATTTCAGGTCAGGCTTCACAGCATCACATTAGCTCATTACCAATATTATTTCATCTAGTCTATTAATGCTCCTTCAGGCTAGTTTCTCAAATGTAAATCAACAGCATGTGGTTTATAGAGTAGAGTGAGCAGGCACCTGGGCTCAGACCAGCACAGCTTCCCCAGAGCAATCGCTGCATTCTGCTGCACAGCCATCCTCTTAGCATCCCCTGCAGCGTGGCGCAGTAGCAGCAATACAATATCAGTGCCTAGCAGGTTGTTGGCAATTCCTGGCAACTCGAGGCAGTGGGCCAAGCACAGCGCTGCATTTCCTAACACCATCTCATCACAGCTGGAGCTCAGCAAATGACGCAAAATCGACAGTTCTGTGTAGAAAAATACAGGAATAAGGATAGGAAAAGAATAACACTGTTAAATACATTAACACGTGAGTCAACAAATGTGCTGAACACACACATCCATATGAATGTAGAAACATATACACATACTGCACATACACATAAACACAAACTCTTGATTTGCATATTACTGTAGGTTAGGTCAACCATCAGATGTTATTCATGGACTAATGAGGGAGCTTGTAAAAGTTATTCTAACATGTCAGTCATTTCTCACTTTTGTCAGACTTCACCAGCTCCTCTCGTGCCACGTGACTGGCAGCAGTACACACTGTCAGGGTCTTAATGGCATACTTAGTGATGGTCTGCCCTGTTCCCTGGATAAGCAGAAAGAGAAATAACAATGACATTAAAAACTATAATGCGTATATTGACTTACATTCTCTTAGGCTGTCTTATTTAGAAAAAATATTAAGTTGCTGGTGTATGGAGGCCACACGGTATATACATACATATCCTTAAACAAAATGATACATTTTGTGGCATTTTTGTATTGTGATAAATTGAATTTTGATGAACTGATGAAACACCTGTGGACCCCCTGCAGTTTTCCTACCAGGCAAACAGGTCAGTGGATGATGCAGTCAACATGGCATTGCATTACATCCTGCAATACTTGGACTATCCAGATACTGTTTTCCCTCTACACTAACGACCGCGCCTCAGGAAACCCCTCTGTAAAGATCCTGAAGTTCACAGATGATACAGTAGTCATCGGTCTCATCCAAGACGGTGATGAGTAGGCGTACAGACAAGAAGTTGAACAGCTGGGGGTAGCTGAAACAACCTGGAGCTGAACACGTTCAAAACAGTGCAGATGATAGTGGACTTTAGGAAGAGCCCACCCCCTCGCTATACTCAGCAGCACTGGATCAGTAGTAGAGTCCTTCAAGTTCCTGGGCTCCACCGTCTCCCAGGACCTGACATGGATGTCCAACATCAACACCATCACCAAGGCACAGCAGAGGATGTACTTCATGCACCAGCTCAGGAAGTTCAACCTGCCCCAGGAGCTGTTAATACAGTTCTACAGAGGAATCATCGAGTCTGTTCTCTGCACATCCATCACTGTCTGGTTTGGCTCAGCAACCAAAGAGGACAGGAACAGACTCCAACGGACAGTCAGGACTGCAGAAAGAATCATCAGTGCCAGGACCTGTACACATCTTGGGTCAAAAGGAGAGCAGAGAAGATTTCTGCAGAGCCCTCACACCCTAGACACAGACTGTTTGAACTTCTCCGCTCTGGACGGCGCTACGGGTCACTGTACTGATTAGTTTTATTGCTTGTTTGATGTTGTCCATTTTCTTCTGGATTTTGTCACA
>NW_018127925.1:2360650-2371915 GCF_001952655.1 Monopterus albus
AAAGCAAATTTGGGCGCTCAAGTTTCAGATATCTACAGCTCCGCACGAGCACATCAACACACCACACACAGAATATTTACAGAACATGCACTCAAGTAACCAAGTTACTCAGAGGAACTAGTTTACATTCATTAATATATATAATTATCATGGTCTCTGGCTACAGATCTTACAAAGCCGCACCCTGATTTTGATTTAACAATAATATGGACTGATGAACAAAAGAGTTTTTCAGCTTGTTCTTTCTAAAATAAGAAACTCTATGTACCTTCAGCAACTGCTGCATGGTCTGGACCACATCCCTTTGAATAACATGGTGAATAGCCTCAGAGGACTGAGGGAGGATGGAGCTCAGCAAACCTGTGGCTCTCTGGAGGACAAAGAAGAATGGTGGCATTATAGGAGGGGCGAATAGAAGAGAGAAAAAAGTAAAAGAAGAACAATAGATGAAAAAACAGGACAGCAGAGCACCTACAGACAATTGCTACGATAGAACAAAGCTAGCAGAAATGAAAAACAAAGAAAAACTTGCTAGTCAACACAAAGGCAATAGGAAATAGTATGGAAAAGGTGTAGAACAAAAAAAAGATCTGTTTCAAGTGGATTATAGAGGGTCTGCAGTAATAAATTACAGAAAGTACATTGTAATGGTAATGGTAAGAGATAGTAAGAGAGTTCTGTGAACATAAAATTATTCAAGGACCACTTAAAGGACAGGATATTAAAAGCTAGATGAGAAGAACGAGCTTAACAAAAGAGGCATACACATGCAAGCATAAGATTTAGAGAAAGGTCACACATGGATGCTTGCTTTGTCTTGGAGGCAGGATCTGTTGAATCACATATTATCACTACATATCACTACATACAGTAATTTGCAGGCCCGATTTAGTCATCCGAGGCACAAATAAAGTAATGTTGGAATGACTTGGAAAACATATTCAACAAAGGGAATATAATTAGTACATTGAACATATTAGTTGAAAGTGAAGACACAATTCATTAACTTGAGTAAATAACTATTATTTTTAAGTACTCTATTTTTACTCCTATTGATCTCATTTCAGTGAGCATTCCTTTGTCTGTCTACATTGTTTACTGCCTGTTTATACTGCTTATTCTGCATCATTTGCACTGTTGGTTGCTGTTGCTGGTTGCTGGTGGAAGAATGCTAATACTACTTGCCCCTTGCATGGGGATATGTACATACACATTGAGAGCCGATATACCAGAGTCAAATTCCTCATGTGTCCAACACCCCTGGCCAATAAAGCTGATTCTGAACAAATCTAAAATTCATTAAAGCATGAGTGACAAAAGTCCATTTTAACCAATGCAGTTTTCTTTTCAGAATCATTGCTCTCATCAGCTGTGTTCACAAGAGGCAAAGGCAGCCGTTTTCACAAAATAGGCTCTGATTAACCTACTGTGTGCTGCCAGCCTAGCACCGAATGGCAAGCAGACAAACTTAGTGACTGCTGGTGAAGAAAACGGCACTATATTTTCCTCAGGAGTTGCTGAAGACCAAATCAACACTAAGAAGCCAAAAATACTGGACTTTGATTCATCAGTGAGTCATTTTTAAAAGCTGTGCTACAGTGATAATTAGGCTGATGGGGACATGATGGATTGGAGCTTTAGGACTTTTAGACAAAAAAAAAAGAAATGACAAAAGCAGAGAATAATATTGAGAAAATAAAAAACAATGTTGACACCAGGTGACAAGGAATAAAAGGTGCCAGCTAAGAGTGAGTGAACACTAAATTAGAGAAAAGAGACAGATGTGTGAAAGTGTGTTATTCGGAGGGCACTGGCCAGGCAGTGTGAAACCGCTGTAACAGCCATTAGCACTGACAACAGCACCTGGAGCTGGAGATTTATCAACTGTAATGACACATTCACAGATCCTCTGAACATAGTGGATTGCTGCTACCACCTTTGGTTCCACACTACCAGTAAGCTCACCAATCAGTCGTTTTGTTCACGTAATTAGTTACTGTACATTAAATGAAGACATTTGCTTTACAGGATTCATACAAGTTTGAAAAACAAATGAGAAAAAGGTTTTCAGTAAGCAAATGTAAAAACCTCCAGTAAGTGATATTTTTCAAACCCTTGTTGGTCCAACACAGTAATACAGCCAGACAGAAAATGTAATGGTGGCTATGACACAATAAGGCAGCGACACACTGTATGCGATGGCCTTTTTTCAATCCTCCCGAGTACTGTAGTGCAGCGCTTAAGCAAGGTTCACTCACAGTTATGACTCCTCCATCACTGTCCCTCAAAAAGCCCAGACAGCAGTCGCACAGTGAAACAGCATGCTCCTACAAAAAAACATGGACAGAAATGTGACCGAGCCAAGCATGTCGCTTCTGAATAGGTGACATCACACATCATGTTGCCCCAGCTCCAGTCCTTTCATTAGCATTTTTCTTTTACAACATACAGTACTGTCATCTGTTAAATTTCAAAGGTGTGACTTTTCTGTCACAATTTTATAATTTGTCCCCAACAATGAATCTCTGTAATTCCAACCAAACCAGTGGTCAAGTTGCATTGTGGGTAATGTATGCAGCGGTTCTTGACAAAAAATGGGATGAAAAACACAATATATCTGGTTTTGCTGCATCAAAACTGATCCTCTTTTAACTTGTGCATTGTGAGTCTGTTATCTGAGACAATGTCACTAGAGTTGGAGGTGGAGAACGTCTTTTAAAATAACTAGAGATAAAGCAAAAATCATTTTTTCACTTACATTTATAACTGAAACTCCACACTAGTGAAAATATTTTCAGTGTCATATACCACGTATCTTACCTGGATGACTGAAGAGGTGATAGTTGAAAGGTTGATCATCAAGCCAAGCAGAGGGTACAGGATCTCTTTGTATTCATATGCACTGCAATTTCTCTACAATAACAGCCAACAAATTCTACACTGAATAAAATGCACACAGTGGGCACAAACACCAGAGATATTTGTACTTTTCTAAACAAGGGACCAATACTAACAGTGGCAACCAGGAAGGCCTTCCAACATTCTAGATCATGAGCAAGATTGTGGAGGATGACATCATCTCGAGCCAGACAGCCAATAGCGGATATCAGTGATGGAAGCACATGCTGATTGGTCTTGCTGCTATTCCTCTGAAAGACGAGAAACAGATATCTGTCTACACACACACACACGCATTCTGTATAGAGAGCTTAAATTTTGTGTCTTCATATCTTACCAGTATTGTTGTAAATGGCACAATGACAGAGTCAGTCAACACATTCCTTAACTGAATACAAAATCTGTTAAAAAAAAAAGAAGAAGAAGAAGAAAGACAGAAAGAAAAGACATTTCTACAGTACTGTAATGTATATGCCTACTATTAAACCAGTCACTGTCACAATGGGCATAAATGGGCAGTGACATCAAGTTGACCCTTAAGCTTAATATCTTCGAAGCACCACATGACACAAGTAAGCAAATCAACAAACCTGTCAACTTTAAAATATTTTATGTTCTATGATTATCTTGTTCACTGTTTAGTATTGTTTTGTTTGTTTTAGTATTGTTTTAGTTGATAGATATGTCTATACTGTGCAGCACTTTGGGCCATTCTGAGTTGTAAAGTGCTATATAAATGATGTTTATTATTAGTATTAGTATTATTATTATTATTCAAATAGAGATTCTTGCTCATCCACATCAAAGTCAGTAAATAGCAGGTGGATTTGTTGTGACATCTACACAGCACCATCCAGAGGCTTTAGATTATGACTAAAAACAATAGCTAAATGTCCTCTACGCCATGTAATCATAGTGTTTATAGTACAGTATACAGTAGAGGGGGGTGTGTGCTAATCTGTACACATTCTGTCAGTGTATTAATAGGAGAAATTTGGACAATTTTTATTCCATAACAAAAAATATCCATGAAAGACAAACACTGACATGGCTGGGATTCTACGATAAAGAGGAAACCTCTGTAGGACACACCATATTTTTGGTGAGTTAAGCTCTTTGAGCTATAGACAGGGAAAATTGATTTCCTCATTTCACTGCTTGGCACCTTGACTTATTTCCTGCTGTGTTAGAGAGCTCAAGTTGTCCTTTCATGTCAATTTTCATGAGACACCAGAGAGAGAAAAGGATTGGGAAGGGCCTTTAGCCTTCATGTGATATTAACACTTGGATAGCACATGTGGATTTATGAAATATGCCACACTTCCTGTTTCTTAGGGGACTTCTCCTGACCTGAGTGGATTGTAAAGTGCTTTTAATACATATGGATGTGATGTAACATATGGGAAGATCATTTTACTGAGTGTCCGCAAATATGCATTTCCTCATTCAAAAAAGAAATGAAGAATTTTGATGGTGTGAGAAGGATAACTTTTGGCTTTGTATAAATAATACTTGTTTTCTGCTGCAAAGTTTCCCAGAATGGTGCATGCTGTGTTCTCCTGCTGCTGCTTGGGCTTTGAGATGCACACCATGAGGTTCCTCACTAACCTTTAGATCCAGATTAAGAGTAGAGATATGGATAAAGAAAGAGAGGCGGAAAGTGGGAGACAAAGAAAGAGACATAAAAAGAAAATGAATCAAATATTTTAGGAAATAACTTGAACTTAATGAATATTCCCACAACATCAGTGAATATTTGTTAACCAGATAATAACGGTGTCCACCTATAGACCAATAAGTGTTAATACTATTCATTATACCATTCTCAAACAGAATGGCAATCACAAACATATGACCAAGGGATGATCTGAAGTCACTCAAATGATTTCATTATGGGGGACAAAAATGTGAAATACAAAATTCTTTCAGTATCTTCACAGAATGGGAGATGATAAAAGAAAAAGTATTCTAAATAATTTGGTTAATAACCCATACAATAAGCCTACCATCTGTGTCTACTGTACAACATATATACCTCACAGTCTTCATATTTTGTGTTGTAGCTTTAACTTTAAAATGAAGAAATTTGATATTTTACCCTACACCTAATGACTCATAATGACAAAGTGAAAACATGTTTTTGGAATGTTTTGAAAATGTATAAAAATCTAAAACTAAAAACTCTACTCAGACCCTTTCAAGGATTTCAAATTGCGGTCAAGTGCATCGTGATTGGTTTAACCTTTCTTGAGATGTGTCTAGAACTTAAAAGTCCACCTGTGGCAAAATTACTGAACATCATGAAAACACACACACACATCTGTATGTATAAGGTCCCACAGTTCGTCTAACATGCAAGGGCAAAAATCAAACCATGAAGTCTAAGAAACTGTCAGTAAAACCTCCATGACAAATCTGTTGTGAGGCATAGATCAGGGCAGAATATAAAAACCATTTCTAAAGCTTTGTGTGTTCCCAGGAGTCAGAATAGTAGAATAAATTGCCCAGATCCCTGGTGTGCAAAGCTTGTAAAGACTTAGCCAAGAAAAGTCGAAGCCATAATTGCTGCCAAAGGGGCTGCTACAAAATACTGAACTAATGGTCTGAATGCTTTTGTAAATGAGTGATTTCACTTTTTGCTTTTTAACAAATTTACTGTGAATTCTAAAAACATTTTTCACTTTGTCATTATGGATTTATGACTGCAGACTGATGGATAAAAATTGCATTCTTATCTATTAACTTAATCACTGGAGCGTAAGTGTCTGAATACTTTCTGAAACCACTGTAATTCTGTCCCTGCTACTGTATGTACCTGGGTATGGAGGAGAAGAAAGGCATTTTTACTCCAGCTCTGTTATTGCTCTCATTAGTTTTCATCAATTGACAAGTTAAAGAAATGTCTTACTTGTGCACCTCCAGGTTCTCAATGGCCAAACGTCTGGCATACGGCATATGTGAGTATAAACATAGTAATGCCAAGCATTCTTTCTGTACTGCAACATGCTCTGAGCTTACTAAGTCCACAATGGACTGTCTGAAGACTGGGCATG
Source organism: Monopterus albus (assembly GCF_001952655.1). Taxonomy (NCBI): domain Eukaryota; kingdom Metazoa; phylum Chordata; class Actinopteri; order Synbranchiformes; family Synbranchidae; genus Monopterus; species Monopterus albus. Next base: position 2,366,602 of record NW_018127925.1, read on the forward strand.
TCATCAGTATCTTTTGATTTTCATCTGGAAGCAAAAGAAATGTACAAAGATTTATTTCATTGGTTAACAAGAAACAACAACCTGTCAACATGATTACATGGACACTAAGTTGCTGTACTTGTATGGATAATGATTTATGCTTTGTTAGTCAAATAGTACCAACATACACATATTTTAAATAGCTGTAAAAGAAAATTATCACAGTTGGCACAGTCAGCTGAGACCCATTTAGTCTGTGCTTGACAAGACAGAAAGCTTAAGCATCAAATTGACATATTCTGTGCCGTAATAATACAATCATAGAAGATTATATTAGTATTTAGATGATTTAATCTTTCCTAGTGCATCAGTGAGATCAAAGTACCACACAGACAAAGACAGAAGACATACCATTTCCACTACAAATAACTGTCCATAACTTCAGGACAGACACACACAACCCCTGGCAGTCTGGATCCTTTGTTTTCTGCAACAGGCAACTGTGGAGAAAATAAATTCAGTGATACTAGCTCAGTTCTCTTCTAACTGACATTATATAAGTAATATTGAATATTTCTGTCACATTATGAATATGATTTATAACACCAGGCAAGAAGAAATTCAACATAACTGCAAGATGTCAAATAATGTCATGTGGATGTTATATAATCTTGCTGGACTTAATCAAAAATTAATCAATTAAGAAGTTTATTTTTCAGCTATGTAAAAAAAAAAAAACTTTTTTATTTAACTTTATTTTTTGTTCCACTTTGAGGCACTCTAGACCTTTTTCCACTTTTGTCTTTAACTTGACGGGGACACAGAGAGTACTTCTTCAGGCCTCATTCAGGTTATCTGACTTGCAGCACTATCTTTACTGGCTATTTTCATTTATCTCACACTGTAATTTCTTTGCACTTCCCAGACACTGCGTTAATAATGACCCTGCTAACACTACACAATATGGACAAGATATGACAAGATAATAACAACCTTACTGATCTGACATGAGGTAGTCATTATTTGTATCTTGCACAAAACACACCCTCTTTCTGGGACAAATCACAGGACCTTTCTCATCTCAGTCTCAAGTGTTATCATCTTTTCCTCTTTGAGCTATCATACAATCCAAGAGAGTGTGTGAGAGAGAGAGTGAGAGAGCAGAGAATGATTACTCTTGTTTAGGCCATCAGTCTCTTTATGTCCCTATATCTGAGTCCATCTGTCAAAGCTGCACTGAGGGTTGACAGCTACATCTCCCTCTGGTCTCCTTACCTCTTCACCGTGTCATTGCTGCTGATGACACTAAAGCCATTGTTCAGTCTGAAAAGGGTCTGGCCTGTACCTGATGGAAGAGAAGAGTATATAGAGTAAGAATCAGTAGATAGTGTCAGTGTTCTGGAGAAGCACAACACCTCTCTCTTTTAATTTAGCTTGCCTTGCTCAGTGGTTTACAGTCAAGGGCACAAGAGAAAATAAATAACATATATCGAGAGAGCAAGGTACATTGAGTAATGGTCTATTCTCAACTAATAATGAGTCAGAGTATGAAGAAGGAAGAGCAGGGACAAAGCATGTAATGTCAGCCCTGCAGAGATCCTTTCAGTTGTGAGTTATGTAAGTTTTGCCCTTTTCCACTGAATGGCTGTATGAGACAGGCATTATATCAGTTGACAGTACACTTTTATTCTAAATGAAATAAAAATAGAGATTGGATAAAAAATGTTTGCCATTCTAAAGAGGACAGCGTGAACAAATATGGTCTATTACAACCAATGACACAAGTTAAAACAAAAATAGAGAGTTAGCATCACACAATAATTTGTTTGTTTTTGTTGCAACATATTTACCAGCCTTGGCTATATGGTCAAAGTACCTAGTTATATATGGCCTGTGTGATAGTAACAAGGGAGTGGAGCACTACTTCACTACCGCTTCTTTTTTAGTTGAAATGTGCTGAAGCTGCTGGAGTGCAGGATTTGTTTTCTCCTGCTTTTGGTAGTACTTTTATGAACAGTTGTAGTGTCTTTTTCAATTACGTTTTATGAGCTCTTTCCCCCTGATTAGGGACAATTCTGGGTCCCCGAACAACAGTTCACTCTTGTTCTGAAATATATCAGAACCAGAATCAGAAGTACAAGAAATTTAATGTGATCCAGTCTCAACAGAAGGCATAATAACTAAAATTGCAATAATGAAGAAATAAACATAAGAGGTGAACACTGAATTATTAAGATTCTGTGCAGGGGCAATGGGCTGTGCGCATATTAACACATTAAAAACCAGTGTGCAAAGAAGCCGCATATAAATAAGAGAAGCTGCATATAATCAAGAAGCTGTAAAAAGAAAACAGCATATGAATAAATTTAAATGTTTATATAGAGAGTGCAAATAGAAGCTGAGCATTAATATTAAAGTATGTTTCTCTGTGCTAGATCCAAGGTGTATACAGATGTTTTCTACAGCTTTCTGTGTATTCAGCTCCAGATTATTTTTTCCATGGCATAGCACTAAGCAATCAACCTCTTTCCTTGTCACCATGCTCATCACCAGTACTTATAAGACCGATTGATGTGGTGTCATCTGCAAACTTATAAACATCAATAGTCCCAGAAGGGACCTCAGGCTAGGCTGTCATAGCTAATGAACAGGAACACCATTCACTAGCTACCTACTCTAAATTGGACAGGTGTCACAATTTTATATGTATTATTTATGATTTATTGTAGAAGTATTCACTCAGTAGCCGGGCTTAAAATATCCCACTCAGCAATTCAGCAACCAAATTGCATCAGTGTTTCTAGGCCATGGGGATGTCTAATTCTGTTAAATAAGATGATAAGAAAGACATCACAAATCAAATCACACTAGTGCTGAAGGTTTCACACATCACCAGGCATTGTGAAATACTGTAGCAGACAACTTTCTAGGTAACTGTTTCCCTAAGTGTAATTTTATGGTGTTATATCATGTAACATACTGTACATCTATAGTATATTACACAAAATAAATGAATATACTGAATAAACTGTATATCTGTACAGATGAGGCAGCACTGAGGTTTTGCTCTTTCAGTGTGACTTTATAGTCTATAGTGTAGATTTTCTCACTGTGACAAGCAAACAGAGAAGAAAGAGAAATCTTTGACTGATTCTTGTCTTCTACTGTGGCAGAGCAAAAAGGCCAAAAACATTCGTTTTGCATCCCTGCTCCACCTGATGCCATACCCTAACATATTCACTGTTAGTAGGTAAGTAACTCTATTAACTCTTTTTCTCCTTAAAGTCATCTTAACCTTCCTGGCCTGAAGGGTGCCCTTTTGCTATTACTTTAGCCATAAAACCGGGAAAAAGTGAACCAAGTAAGCAGGTTACTGAGGGAAAAGTAGGCACGAAGACATGAGAGGAGAAAGATAACTGGGCAAAGACTCTCTCAGAAAACCACTCACAGTCAGTAACTGCTCGTGACAAAATCTCCAATCCTTCACAATAGTCGAAGGGCATCTGACTGGGTCGTGATAGCTTCTCCAACAGATGGGGCACTGTTGTGGCCTTCCCTTCTCCCTTGTCAAATTCTTCTCTTGCATTCATCTCCTGACGCTCTCTGTTCTCTTCCAAGTCTACCTGGATCAGGTATTCTGCATGGAGAAAACAAAGAAGATAAAAGATGGAAGCACAGAAAAAAAAGACTGACCTGACAGAAAATTATTCCATAGCACTAATTATAATTGCAGTGTCACAGAAAAGAATTAACTGAAAGTCTCCAATAGTGCAACAGCCATCCTGAGATGACCACACCATCGGCCCACATGTACTCAGATAGACGTGGAGCTGTATGACACATAGGTATATATTTGAAATGTAATGCCACACGGATATGACAGGAGCCTACACATGACAATGTGACAGTAACAAACTAAGGAAGGTCAGGTTCTAATCAAACATTTAGCAAAAAAGTAAAGAGAAACTTTACAGAATTTGTGTGGTATTTTCAAATAAAATACTATAGTGCTAAATATAATTACCCTGGGATGAAAACAAAATGTCTTTTCTTGCTGTAGACTCGTGACACAGTCACACCAAATTGAGTTTCCATTCACATTCACTTAGTCACCAAATGAACCATCTCCTTCACTACACTCCAGAGTTCAGTCTTGCAAAATCTCAAGGTTCTTCACTGTCCACTGGTTTAAAAGAGCAGGTGGGAATGACCTCTTATTCAAGAAATACTGTTTGTTTAAATTCCTTTTATTTTCACCACAAGGCAAATAATAATACAAGCAGCAGAGAAGGAGAGATGCTGCCTGGTTACAGTGAGTTCCAGGACAGTGACAGTGGTTGATGACAGTTAAATGTCTGATAAAACACTGTTTAATGTACAGCTGATGTTAACCTTTAAGCCATGCTACCTCTAGCAAATTATTTTTACAGTACATCCCTGTTGCGTTTCTTGCAACTATGTCAACTGCTCCCTTTAAAAAAAAAACTTAATTTCAAGCGGCTTGAAACACTGTATACTTTCTAAATGTGAGCAGTCAACAGTGTTGTATGTCGTTATGAAAACAGAAGTATCAGCATTTTTGTTCTCCTACCTAGAGAATTAGGGTGGTGGTGCAGTGCTTAGCCCTGTCGCCTCACAGTGACAAGGTTACAGAGTTGAACCTACAGAAGCAGCCGACCGTTCTCCCGATACCTGCAAAGGATTTTCTCTGGGTTTTCCAACTTGCCCCCACATCCCAAAGGCATGCAGGTTCGGTTGGTAACTATAAATTGCCTGTAGGTGTTAGTTTAAATGGTTGTCTGTCTGTATGTTTCAGCCCTGTGACAGGGTGGCGACCTGTCCAGTGTGTACCCTGCCTCTCATCCAGTGTCCACTCCAGCCCTCCCCCATGACCCTCTACAGGAAAAGCACCACAGATAATGGATGGATGCATCTAGTGCAGCAAGAAAAATGTGTGTCTTGCGAGTTGATTATGGTGACATGATACATGGCCAGTGAGGATAACTCTGACAAAAGGACTAAATTACGGTGCATTAAAGTGTTCCTAAACTAACCCCTGTAAAAACATTGTCTGTACCTTTTGCCAACTTCTGCCTCCCAGGCTCAATTTCCATTATCTTTTCAAAGCAGTTTCTGGCCTGAAAAAGAGGACAAATTAGTGATTCACCGAAATGAAAATTCTGGGCCGAAACCGAAACCGAAAATTTAGGATGCACTTGGCTGAAAACCGAAACGAAAACGAAAATGGCTTCTTTTAAAAACTTCAAATTTTTAAAACACGCTTACTCTATAATTGTGTGTGTGTGTGTGTGTGTGTGTGTGTGTGTATATATAT
>NW_018127925.1:2372109-2380930 GCF_001952655.1 Monopterus albus
AGGTTCAATATGTTGTATGAGCCTACGAAATCCAATGTCCTCCACGACAGAAAAGGGCTGGTTGTCTAAGGCAATGAATTCCGTTACTTTCTCAGTAATGCCACATGCTTTGGGACTATCATCTGCAAATTTCTTAGTCTTTTCCAAGAATGTGGCGACCGAGGGTATTTGTGATGTAGTTAGGGCAATTTTAACCAATGTTGTTTTGCTGTACTCCTCATATTCAATTGGATGTCGTGTTTTCAGTTCGGTGCACCCCTAGGACAAATAGTTCATTACTGGTTACATGATATGCTTCACTGGTCTCTTATAGACCCATGGAGATTAATATGACTCTCACCACTCCAACAGACTACAGTATCTCAGCACAAGAGTGTGGTATATATATTAAATGTGATGCACTTTGTAATAATTGTATTAAATAAAGGCTTACACATATCTGTGCTAAATATAAGCCTACTTTCCAATAAACAGACTGAAATACATGTAAAATCAGACAGCTGAGACTTGCATACCGTATATGCAACATGCTTAAACTTACTTCAAAATTCTTAACTTTGTTCTCTACTCCAGCCATACAGTGTTCATAATGTAGCACATTTCTGCTATGATTAGATGAGATACCGAGTGAGGCTATCTCTATATAAGAGAAATTAAAAAAAAAAAAAAACAGATGTGATTATATGTAATGAGAGGTGAAGTTCTGACCTCATTATATTTCTTCAATTCCAAATGTGCTTTGCCCATGTGTACATAAGCCTTTATGCACCTCTCATTGCACTGATAGGGAGAAAATGATCAAAGTAATAGATTAGCTAAAACTTCATCAGCAGCACATCTTCATAATGGTGATTTAATGTTTTTGCATTGATAACACTAGCACAGTAAGAGAGAAACATTCAGTCTGAGCTTCACAGATAAAATAATATTCATGACAAAACTTAACCACTACATCATACACTTTATGCTGTACATTGTGCACAACTGACCAGGGCTTGTACAAAACATACAATAAGACAATACTTTATAAAATGGACAGAGTGAGGCATGATGTCATTCACTGATTTGTAATTTAATAATGGCTAATGTCACAATCTCGGTTCTGGGTCAGTATTTTTTTTAGACATTTCCTTGAACTGTCATTCCCAGTTTAGTTTCTAGATTTCCCCGGGCTTGCCCGTGACTCTACCCTACACACCTACTTCTCATTTCTTTGTAACCCAATTCTATATTCCACACCCGTCACACTTGCTTATATTCGTGCTTTCCTGCCACAGCGCTATATATTCCTTTTCTCCCTGTGATAACCTATTTGGATTGCTTTCCCATTACATTTAAATTTTTCAGATGAGTGAAACTACTAACCTTATAACTAAATGAGGGTATATTTGATTTGGATTATGTGTAAAGGCATGAAGAACCCTATCTATAACAATTCTAAAGTTGTTAAGATATTCCTCCACCAGTGTGCACAAATGCAGGTCTGTTGTCCAACACTGGGTGCATAAACAACAGCACTAAATGGTAAATGGACTTGTACTAATAGCACTTATCTACACGCTCAAGCACACTGAAAGAGCTTTACAAAAATTTACTGCTGAAAAAAATTCCAGGGAGAACTGCAATGTTCACAATTTTCTCCTCAGAGAACATTTCTCCACTGCCGATGACCTGTAACCTGCACTTATTACTGTTTCTGAATGCAGTGTGCAGCAAAGCAGAGCCCACTTTTAACCTATCCAACTCATTTTCCTACCAAACATAGCTCCTCTGAGCTCTGAGGTTCACAAGGTATAGTGCCACAGAATGACGCAGCAGCTGATTGAAGCCAGTTCCCTACTGGGTCTTACCTTCAGGGCCCATTCACAGTCACTGATGGCCTCCTGGTACTTTCCCAGCTTGATGTAGGCCTAAGTAAATTTAAACATTGTTAACTGGGCATCAAAAACAGGCAAAAAGAAATATGACCTCACAAAGTATAAATGTAGTTAATATTACACAGAGGAGACTTTCGAGCTCCTGGATCTTTGGAAGGGAACATATTGATTGTACAGTTACATAACTGCACATATCCATAATCACTGAAATTAAAATCCATAGCTGGGTACCTGCTAGTTGCTTGGGTCTGTCAAAACAATAGTTTCTTCATTATGTCACAATGATAAGCACACAAAGCAGCCCTGCTTCAATCCATTCTAAGCAACAAAGAATTATTTGTGACTTTTACCTTAAATCTTAAAAGGGTGGAATGAACTTGAGATTAAAATACAGAATTTGTCCTACAAAACACTATTTGTGTTTTCACTGTAAGACATTTAAAGAAAACATATAAAGCACTGAGGATATGCACTTGTGCTCGGTTGGTGTACAATGTCTGCATGTCCCGTAGTTCAGCCAGACCATCAGTGTAATACTTCACAGCAGTTTCATAGTCTTCTTGAGCGTAAGCTCCATTCCCCTTGTCTTTGAGTGCTGCAGTGGCACAAACAATACAACATTTAAAAGGCATAGTGCTAGCCCAACAGAGCGCAAAATGGAGCAAACTATTCACATCCAGCAGCATGTTAAGGAACAAAGATATACAAACCAATTGCCTTTTTCTCTTTAGCAATCCTCCTGTCTTCAGCATCTCTTTCCATAATCTTCATGAAACTCTCTGGTCAAAAAAAAAAAAACTTAATCATGAGTGTTAGAACTGAAAAAGGAAGAACTGTAAAGTTATTTGTCTTTAGGCAATATTTCACATTGCACAAGAATTTTAACTTTAAGCGCTTCCTTGTCAGAGTTTTGCCACGCAGTAAATAAAAAAAATTAATAATCAATTTACCAATCAAAACAAAATGAAGATTAAAAATGTGTGTGATTGTTAATGTTAACAATGTTCAGCCAAAGGCAGACATTGCTCTATGTCAAATAATAAATAACAAATGGAGGTAATTTTGCTAAAAAGCACATATAGTACATAGCATATACATATCTTTTTCCTTCTCGTTTTGTGAAGTGAACATTAGTTGCTTAAAACACGTTCTGAAAGGTTCATGAATTTGCAGTTTTACTGTTACTGATGAGTTTTACTTTAGGAAGAACTGAAAAAAGTATTGATCTGATTAAACGTTCTTCATATAGAATACCACATTAACACATTTAAGGCATTGATTTGAATAAAATGTATACAAGAGACTATTAAATTAAGATTACACACATTAAGATCACTACAATGACTTCTCTGTAAACAGATTTGCTGCACACTAATGTAATTCTGGCTCATACTTTATACCTACTCCTACTTTGTCTGATGTTTTAGTGCCTTTGTGACCTAAACAGTCAATATTACAAGTCTCTTATCTGCTAATCATTGTTAAGAGGCCTCAAGACAAAAAGAAGCCGTGCACAGGACATAGGAGATACTGATAGTTTACAGGGTTTTCCTTAGGTTTTCTCAGGGCTTAGGTGCATTCTCTTAGGTGCAGGTCAGGGGTGGGGGGTGGGGAGTTTGAAACTATTTAAATGAAATCTTTCATTATTTTATCTTGTTTTTCTATAAAGATTTATGAAAGAAAGTTGGCAATATCTATAGTCAAAACTCTTTTTTTTGTCAGCACATAAAATTCTCCTTGTTGTTTTTAGCATACACTCATTCTGATATGACACCTAAAGGCCTTTTTATGTTCATTTAAGGTGCTCTGCAAAAACACTTAGTTGCTATACCCAAGCTTTTCTATGGTGTGAGCAGGCAACTGGCAGATCGCACAAACCATAGCCACAACTGAAGTGAAAATTCCAGAGGGTTGCTTTAATGCCAAGGACACACCTTGTGCCATTTCTCTCTTCCCGCTAGTTTATGATGAGTCAACAACCTGCCTAACAGGTGCAGATGATTAAAAAACTGCAAAGCCACATTTGTAGTAAACTTTGATGCTGCCACATAAAAACTGGCCACAAATGTTATGAGACGTTTCTTCCCTACTGCTACAGTGTAGCACAGAAATGGTTAACAAAAACAAATCTTTTCCCCCTTGACTGACATAATCCAAGACTTGGGGTATTTTATAGTCAAGATTGTTGATATTCACACTGACTGCTGAAACCTCAAGTGAAATGCACTGCATCATTTACAGACGTGTTTGTTCGGGTAGGGCACTTACTTGGAAAAAACACAGAGCAGTGCAGTGAAGCACATCAGCAAAACATGTTTTTCCACACACTGCCACAGTTGTATAGTTTTTAGTGATCATGTCTTTCAACTTATTCACTTTTTCTTAATTTGTCCTTGAAAAATAGATACATATATTTTATTTATTTCTTGTTTGGCTAAAAGAAATGTTTTCCTACAATTGCCTATGATAACCTCAGAAAGATTGATTTTCATTGTTGCTCACCTGGACTTTCATTCTGCATATGCGGACTCTGTAAAATAGGGGAAAAAATTTTAAAGAATGCAAACAAAAGTCTCCCTTCCGAATCCCTACATACTGTACATTGTCTTGTCCTTATACAACATGAAGGGACAAGGGACAGAAAGAGCTAGAAACAAATATAGGACAGACAGAGTGAGAAAGACTGAGACTGACAGACTTTGTGTGCATGTCTTTACCAAGGTAGGTTCAAGTAGTGGGCTTGTGTTGATTGTAGTCTTGTTGACTTTTGTCCTGCAGGGTTCATCCCCAGCAGCTATGTAGCAATCAGCTTTCTCCATTGCTTTTTGCTGGACTTTGACGTCAGAAGAATTGAGATCTTTCACTAGCTCACCTGAAATACATTTGTGATTTATTTTACTGTTTGCAGGTTTAATTACATGTAAAAACCTATAGGAACTACATACTGTGGATTGTAAAACATTTTATGTATGAAAAATATAATATTTATTAACTCAATAAAGTTAACTAGAAATCGCGTTAACATAGACCATCCTTCCTGTCTGTTTGCTAAAGCTAGGTTCGCTAACATTAGCTAATAACGTTAACTAACTAAATTAGTTAGCTAGCGTTAAGTTAGCTATTTGTGCCCCCATGTTTCTGGCCATACGTCCATAGTACTCACTTATTTTGTCAACCTTCTTCAAAAAACTCTCAAAGTCTTCCAGTTCATCCATCGTGCCGTTGTCCTTTCGACCCCGTGTCTATTATTTAATAAGTTAGGTAGCTGAATTTATCGTGACTTTTCCCAAGTCTCAGCGTTGAGTCACCATAGTAACGTGATGCGTTCAATGCCACTCGTAAGCATCTGAACCAAAAACGAAATTACACAGAAATGTCGTTATTCCAGTGTAGGTCTAACTGTAGGACAGTAATGAAGTGATTTTCTGAAATCACTAGATGTGTTTTTAACTACCACAGGATCCATGTTTACACCGAGGACTAACGAATAAGACTGCTGTAATAAAAATCTTGTCTAATTCCTATCGCCATTCTAACTGTCGAGTGATACCTGTTTCCCAGATGTTGTTATAATCACCAAAAATGTATCATCTACCACTTTATCGCGAGTGGATTGTGTCACAGAAGCGTATGCCTTTGTTTAGCTTTCTTCAGAACCGGGTCTTCATAAAGCACTTGAAAGCAGCACTTCTCACCCTGGATTTTTGTGGTCATAGTTTAGCTTCAATACAAAACACCACTCAAATGTATTTTATGACTAAATCATTTAAAAGGCTACCACAGTTCTTTGTAAGAGTGCAGAGTGATTCTGGGGCCTACTTTTCCTGCACACGTATACCGTGCATCAGTACAGATGGGCTTCAGCACATCTCCCCAGCACTTCAGGAGCCTGCTTTTCTACATCTTGATATAAGAGCATCCTACATCTTGAGCTCTCCTATGATATGTTATCAGCAGTAGATCAATACTGCCTCCCTGTGGTTAACACTACATTAAACAGTCCCTGCTGCCTCAAAAAAAGCTTAGAACATCATTAATGTTATTGCTCTAATTATGCTTTTTTGCATATTTGGTTTATTTTATTTTATATATTTCATGCATTTTTTTCTCTTTAGGTCATATTCTGGAGCCATTGTTGGCACCAGTGATTTCCAACTAAGTGGAACAAAGGGATAAAAGGATGAGGAAAAGCAACTATGTTGGACTAACTATAAATTTGTTTTGGCATCTCACATATTATAAAACCACACAATAAATATCATTGTCCATTATGTGTCATTTAAATGGTCACGCTTACTGTGCTGACGCACAGTGTTTTAAAATGGCATGGCCTACATGCAGCAAAACACATTTTCAACTTGCAGTGCAGTTCTGAAATGGGGTTCATCTTTTGAGATAACCTCAGAAAACAGGCTGGAGGCATGAGTTGATTTGTGGCACAAAGGCAGATAAAGAGGAGAGTGTTGAATCAGTGGGGGCATTGTGCTGCCAGTCTCTGTCCTTCTGTGGGATATGACCCTGTGGCATCTGCAGCAGTCGAAATCTGGTCGCAGAAAAGCTTCCCTTTGTAAGCTGTCACAGAAGAAACTGTATGAGTTCTTCTTTCCACTTTAGTCCACTCATACTTGTACACAGCAGCTGTTTTATATTTCTCGGCAGTTGACATGTACAGTGACATTTCAAAGCTCTGATAATTATTCTGACATGCAATACAGTACATAAATGGCACCTGGACATTGAATTCTACTCTAAGTATCTCTTCTCCTCACTCCTTATCATTAAGACCTTTTCTGCCTGAGGGTGCTGTTGTGATCTATCTTGACCTTTGAGGTTCCAGTGCTGGAAAACCTCCCAGCTTGCTATTTAAAGACTTTGGTGTTAAAAGCCTGTCACACCGGAATGTGTGAGATCTAGGCAGCATTAACCAGCAATTTTATGGCATAATGGTGTATACAGCAAATAAAGATATTCGGTGCTGGTTTGCTGTAATATTTATGCTCCTTTGCTTGACTGTGGCTGTTGTTGACTGAGATCGAGCTGCTGTGCATTGGCCCCTGGAGGGATGAGGTCATTATTCCCATTCCTTTTTAGGGAAATGAAATCCAATTGTGATGTTGCCTAGTGTTATTTCCTTGCCATGTGAGAGCTTGTGTTTTTCACACCAGAAGTAACTTCTCATCCAAAGGCTGGACACAATACTGCATCAGAAAGTAATATAAGGATAATCACCTTTATTGGCCAAGTGTGTTACACACAAGGAATTTGTTCAGTGTATTGCCCAAGGACACTTTGACACATGGACTGCCGGCACCGCGATTCGAACCTTCAACCTGGGAGACGACTGCTCTACCCACCGCACCATTGTTGCCTCCCCTATAATATCTATGCAATCTGAATGCAAACACAACTCTTTCACTAGGGAATCATGTTATATACTGTGGATATCCAAGTTAATTATTTAAAAGAAAAAGGTGCAAAAGTCACTTTGTAATTTTGTGCAAACAGATACATTTATTTACATAGACAAATTTCACTTATCAATGTTAAATATAAGCTTGATTATTTAAATATGGATGGGACAGGAAATGAAGGGGATCATGGGAAAGTGAGGGGGACATGGTATTGAATGGTGTGATAACATTTGAAGCCAGCTCTTAAAACTGCACTGCTATAACTTATTACAACTTTTTACATCATGGAGCATGAAAAAGGTCTGCAGAAGATGCTTAATGTAATGGCTGAATAGTTCCACAAATGGAGACCACTACAGTACAACTCTGGCAGCAATTATATGCATGAACTGCAGTTACTTCTAATCAGTTTAATTGTTGCTTATGTTTAACAAACACAGATGGTCTATTTCATACTGACCTAAATTACAAATATAATGTCATGAGAGACAACTAAAGCCTCATGAAACAAAAGCTAAAAATACAATTGCATTCAGGAACAATATTATCAGCTTTAGAAGCAGGAAGGATAATGGTCTTCCTGAGGAAAGAAGACTGTTGCGTGATTTAGGTGATTCTGTAGATTAAGTCAGTTCATGTTTGTTGCTTGCACTATTGTTTTGTTGAAATGCAGTGTTACGTGTTAGAAGTTATGTTCTTGTCTGACAAGTGTTTCACCACAGCAACAATATTTTTGGTGTCTTATAATGTAAGTCCATGTGCATAAAACAATAAATGCCACAACTAACCACTGGTTATCTAAATTGCATCTATCAACTAAAACCTTCTAATCCACTGAATGTAAAACACAGAGGTCAACCACTGATAATGCTCTTTTATATTTTAACCAAGTCATTTGAGAAGTTTTTAACTCCAGCCCCAAAAGCCAGTAGTGTGGGGAGTCTTTATTCTCTCCACTGGTTGTTCACATTAATATTTATGCTGTTTTGTGGCTCTTTAAACCACACCCATGAGGAATAAAAGGATGTGGGTCGCAACACCCACTGACCACTGGACATAGAGATTCCCTAAGAAGGCACAACCGCCATCCACTTAAAGTAGGACAGAAAGCCACAATGGAAGGAGGCCAGACCCGCACTGTCGTTCCATCCTACTTAGCGTGGTCCATCATCAATACTTTATTCTGTTGTCTGCCTCTAGGCATTGCTGCCATCGTCTACTCCTGTAAGGTAGGTAGCTTTTCCTGAACATCAAGCCTTTTACATGTATTTTTGGTACTTTCTTTTTCTGTATTCTAAGAGACGCCTGTCGTGGCTAGAGTGTGATACCAACTAAATTAATTCAGACAAACCATTACAATTTAAAGGATCATTTAATATTACAATTATTCTGAATAGAGTAGTATTTAAACACATAATCTTGTAGTTAGGGAACAGAGAACAGAGATCAGAGAACAGAGACTCTCCTCTTGCAATGGAATAGATAAAGCATAAGAAGACTGTCAGGAGCACCAGTCAGTCAGGTCATTTGTTA
>NW_018127925.1:2381040-2386958 GCF_001952655.1 Monopterus albus
GTGATACCAACTAAATTAATTCAGACAAACCATTACAATTTAAAGGATCATTTAATATTACAATTATTCTGAATAGAGTAGTATTTAAACACATAATCTTGTAGTTAGGGAACAGAGAACAGAGATCAGAGAACAGAGACTCTCCTTTTGTGATGGAATAAATAGCCTAAGACGATTGTCAGAAGCACCAGTCAGTCAGGTCCTTTGTTGTCAGTCCCGAGTCAGTCAGCGTCTCCCCCAGCCGGCTGGGTCCCCAAAAGGTACATGGTTTACTGTTCACTGCAGCATGGTCCTCCTCTCTCTTCCAGGCTCACTCTTTTGTCAGCAGCCTTCCTTATGCTGTTGCGTCAATTTCTGAACCTAGCTTCCTGTCTCCAGTTTCGGGAGACAACACCCTGAGATGTACTTCAAAAACAGGAAACATCTTAACCACTTACATAAGCCCATTGTCCAACTCACATGATCTTAATGAACCCATAACCACTCAGCTCAAATAAGTACCAATAATGTTTATATGTGAAGTACATACTGTTCTGTTACATATTTCTTCTGGAATCTGGTTTATTATTAACCACTACACGCCCTAAAATCAAAACTTATACAAGCAATCTTTAGTCTTTTAAAACATGGTACATTTTGTCAGAAATTGTGAAATTTGCACTAAAACATCATGACAAAAAATCTCAAACTGGCTCTGTTGTGATTAAATGTTGATTGATTTGTGCTCATAATGTAACCAAATTAATTTTGCATGCTTGTGGATCTATGTTTCTGTTCAAAGATGTCTTAAAAGTGAATCTGAACTAATTTTGATCATTGCTTCTTAAAGGCAAAAGATGCTAATGCTTGTGGACAGTCCGCTATAGCTGAGGATGCATCAAGAACAGCCAAGAAACTAAACATCATCGCACTTGTCTGTGGAATCATTGGAATCATCATTGTCATCGCTCTCAAAGTTTCAATGCACAATAAACAACACTGAAGGCACCAGTGTTTGCCGGCTCATTGCATCAGAATCTCAGTGAAGTTTTTGTTAATATTGACTTCCCTTCATCCTCTCACGCAAACACCAAATAGAACCAGATGGCTGAATCTGGCTTTTGGCCATGCCTTCTGAAGAAGGCAGTTATGCTGGTTTTGTTATTTGCTTTTGACTTGTGTAAAAAAAAAAAAAAAATGTAATCAAACTGGAAAAAATGTTTCTGGTGGAAAAGATGTTTTGAGGTTGTGGCAAACTGGTTTTAGGTGGCTGTATGGTTATAGTCATTGTTTAGTACTGTCCAAAACAAAGTCCAAAATGAAATTAAAATATGACAGTAAGTATAATATTCTCTATACTGCATCATGGACCCTGGAGGGTCCATGATTTTTGAGGCCATAGTGAACCTGTCAGACAGGCTCTGCATTGCACCTCTTGTAATCTAATAGTAGTTAGTGCATTATCTAGTTATCACTGCCTTCCTATGAAATGCTTTCATTTGCATGCCTTTCTAAAATGATATATTATGAAAAATAGTGACACATAGTTACTATTATTTCATTTTGTTATTTCTTAAATACCTATGTATTCTAAAGCTTGTATTTTTACACTGCACATTATGCTGTATAAAAGTATAAACGTCTCTACATATGTGTACCCTTTCTGGTCTTCGTCCTACTTTGTGGCTTCAGAGCTCTTCTCTATCAAAAGTTCTTCAAGATGGGAGAACAGAGATGTTTCTTGGTGCTTCCTCTGAAGTTCTTCAACTTCCTGCCCCCCGTAATCACCGACACAAAACAAAGACATGTAAAGAGGCTCTGGTTACTGACTCATAAATATTATTCTGCCTGCTGATAGACCAAAAAAAAAATTTGCCATGTTCTATCTGAACAATCTGTGTGATGTTACAGTAACAGCTGACATGTGCAATAGCAAATGCATAAGTGGAGGAAATATTGTGTCCTTACATCTTCAGACAACAATCCTCTACTTGGTTTGTGAATTCTGTAAAGGAGGGAGGCAGCACGAGCATCTGACAGAGTCTCCTTTAGGTCTCCTGAAGGAGGCCCTTGGTATTGAAACCACTCACACAAATTGGCTTCCTGTCCAGAGGAGGGCATGCTGAGTCTGGCCTGAAACAACTCTCCCAGACATGCCTGCAGTACCTATAATATCCAATTAAAAACAATTCAATTAATGTCATACAGGTAAAGTCATCCTACCAACAGTGAGCTCATAACAAAACTTGGAATGGCAAAGTTCTGCCAAATTTGAAGCTAAATTTGATATAAAAATGTATTCCTTCAACTACAGTATTTCCCTGATGAGTTAATGAGTCATGCACACTTTAAATGTCTGTCTGTACCTTGAAGAAAAGTCTCTGGAATGCAGGACTAGAGTCAGAGCTCATGTCTTTAATTTTGACATGGGCGAGACAGTGGAGCAGCAGCAGCGAGAAGCCTCCTACTGACTGCAGCCTCTGGCGACGGACAAAGAGAGTCTCCTCTGCCTCCTGTCAACAGAGCAGTCATTCACACTTCACAGAGTTATTCTCACTAAAACATTACAGTTCTGCAAAGACATACATGCACAACTGATAATAGGTTTTTAAAAAAGCAGGCATGGTGCCACACGGCATTACATGTAATTTAGAAGGAAATTAAAAGATTATATTTACTTTTCAGTTTTACAATAAACTGGAATATACAAAAGAGGACTGTAAAAACACTGAGCAAGCAAGAGGAGAAGTGCCTACTTCAGCCTAACAAACATTTCTAAGGCCTGCCAGGATGCATGTTTGCACTTTAAGATTGATTATGTGAACTTTCAATGGCCTAAATTTTAGATGGGGGCTGGCGTTGTATGTTTTGCAAATTAAAGCAATGTACCATACTACAGTACATAAGCAGTAGATAGGGTCCCTCTGAATTCTATTCATTCATTCATTCATTTTCTACCGCTTAGTTCCTGAACGGGGTCACGGGGGGGGCCAGAGCCAATCCCGGCCGGCAATCGGGCAAAGGCAGGGTACACCCTGGACAGGTCGCCAATCCATCGCAGGGTTCCTCTGAATTCTAAAAGAATCTAAAACAGTAAGACCTACTCTAAAAAACAACCTTTTTATCATGACCCTGGAAAGCTGAAGGGTGTTAACTAGCTGGTTATTTACTGATTTGAAGAGGCTTTTAGTCTGAGCTCTGTGACCAAAGAGGGTGGGGAACAGAGACAGAAAGTATTTTGTGTCCAGAGATCAGCAGAGCTGGGACGGATATTCTATAAAGCCTTTCGTTGTTGAGGCTGCTCACTGAAAAGCCCCTTCATTTCAAGGTTGTAAGGGAAGCTAGTTTTAACATGCTTTACTTTACCTCACTTACAGCTGTAGTTACTAGTTAAATTACAAATTAGCATTTTGTATACAATACAGGATATCTTTTTACAAAATTCAACACATGGTTTTAGGCTAGACTTCTTAACAGTATATGTAAAGTGTTTTCTTATAGTATTCCAGTAGAAAGAAGGAAATATTAAAAGCAAATGGTGATATGTTTATCAAGGAGAAAGCACATAATGTCCTCCAAATGGACTTCAGTGGGCGTGGGAAGTCTTAGGAACTGATGGTCTCACAGTGATTTCACAGTGTTTACAAATTTGGATAGATTCCATGCGGAGCATTGTGAATCATCTGTTTACAGAATGCTAACAGTACACTTATTATTTATTATTATAAAGCTGATCTCGTAACAACCTGCAGCTTCTGATATGCTAAAAACTCAAATCTACAGCCTGCGTAGGTTTTAGATTATCATATTTCCGCAAACACAGCAGACACACCTTTTTTTTTTTTTTTTTTTTTCCAAAAACAGGGTGTTCACAAAACCAACTGGCAGCAGAGCCAGGTAATACACCATCTTCAAAAATCCTGTGATATTGAAAGCATTTCTATCACAATATCTCTAAGGTAATGTGACGTTATTGTTTTGGGTGCATTTTGACTTTTCGTTCAGTTCAGTTGCTCTAGCACTGCACAGATAGTTACCTATCTTGGTGATGCTACTTATACCAACACGCAACTGAGAAATTGCACTGGAAGACATAAGAAAAAACTTATATTACAATTTGATAGAGCTCAAAGTTTACCTGATAAAAGAATGAATTTCTGAAGGCATTGTGGAAGTAGTTGTTTTCTGGGAGACTAGCAGCTATCTGAAGTGAAACGGCTGGAGTCTGTTGGAAAAGGGAACAACAGACCAAGCCTTTGTACAGAAGGACAATACGCCTGCTAAAACTCAGCCCACAGTGAAAATGAAAACATGATAACCAGACATTAGCCATTCAAATAGAAAATAATTTATTTATACAGTTAGAGTAAAGCAATTGAAAATCAAATAAGCAACAAGGTTGAAAGTAAGCATGAAACTTTGGCACCAACCAGTTTTAGATTATGTAACATGTGCATGAGGAATAGTCCATGCTGGTAGACCAGGAACTCTCTTGGGTTAAGGACTGAAGGGTCCAAAGGCACAAGTTCTCCCTCACATTCCCACTGAGCATCGAGGACATCTGCAAAACTCTTCCCTCTGTCTGGACAAAACACAGAACCTGACAACTACCATGGAAGCCATCGATCGCCACAATTGCTAAAGAGTCACCATTTCACTGTTTTGAATGTAAAATATGGCCACCGTGGGATTTCCACTGATGAGTTCTTCCATGCTCCAGCTGTACAAATTACAGACACACTTGCATTTGCAAACTGTTTACAGTTGCTTTTACTTGAACTGTTGCTCATTTAAGCCCTGCAGTGGACTGGCAACCTGTCCAGGGTGTACCCCGCTTCTCGCCCGCAGCTGGCTGGGATTGACTCCAGCCCTCCATGACCCCTTTTGGGACTAAGCGGTTTAGAAAATGGATGGATGGATGGATGTTGCTCATCTACAGACGGTTAGTGACAAAGCGCAGCTGAGGTTGGCTATGTTTTTAAGGAATTAATAATAAAATTACAGTTTGATTGACAATTACAGACAAATTACAGTTTGATGGTGTATATTACCTGATGGCAGTGGATGACAAATCAGAGGATCATCAAAGGTGCGCTGAGCTAAGGTACAACAACACTTTTTTGATTTCCAAAGGGGAAATTAGAGTAAACATGAATGTTTGCACCAAATCTTAGGAAAATCCATTCTGTTAACACCGCATGTGTCAAAGTCATGGTGGCACTAGAGTATAAGTCAGGAGATCACCAAAGTCAGAGAGATTTCATCCTCTAAGGGCCGTGAATATCTATACATTTGCACAGTAATAGATCAGATATTCACTGGGACATTTCTAGTTTGGACCAGTAGTGGGCTGACAGTCACACCATCAGCCTGATTAAAAACCAACACTGCTTCTCACAGTTTCTCTAGACTCATTAGTCAAGTAACAACAGGCTAACCTAAATGTGTCCACCTACCAGCATGCTCTCCTCTCAGAAGCCCTGTCCCACAGGCCCAGCCCTTCAGCTGTCGCTCCACCACCTTCAATAGCTGAAACAGAGGAGACAGCTCCAGCAGCTTGGCCCAGGCCTCTTCTAGGAAATAAAAGCAATATGGATGTATTAATGTCGCACACCCTGACATGTCATGTGTGCTTACCACATATTATCTTACATCATGATGTTACCTGGAATGACGGGGACAGTGATATGTGTAGGATGATTCTCTTTCATTAGCTGGATTTCTGTTGGGAAATCAAGATTAAAATAAAGGCCGATTTTATTACCACTGGGCAAATTCCTCTGTTTCCATTCTTTGTGCTAAGCTAAGCTAACTACCTGCTGGCTTTAGCTTCATATCTGTAATAAATGGATATGAGTGGCATTTACAGTACATTATTATCTGACTCTTGGTAAGGAAGAAAACAAGCATATTGTCAAACAATTTGTTTAGAGGTATGC
>NW_018127925.1:2387104-2390100 GCF_001952655.1 Monopterus albus
AGAGGTGTGCTTGACTGTACAGGAAATAGTGGTTTAATTTCCTTTGTGTGTGTGTGTTTGCTGTACATACAGGGCACATACCTGGTACCCATTATAAATCTTTACACTACAGAGTGAGGGAGGTTTTACATTCAGTCTTACTGCATAACTTGTGCTCTGTCTCACCCTGGAAGGGAAGGTCAGAGGATGCAACGTGTCCTTGGGAACTGTGCATCTGCTCTGAGCTGCTCTGTGGACCAGTGTCCTCGGGCTGAGCTATCGTGACAGACTCCCTCAAAGATTGGGCGGACGTTCCTTTAGGAACAAACTATTAGAGACCTTTAAAATGCTGTAAGCCAGAGATCAAGGCAATATGAAAAAGTATATCCTCAAGCAGTGGTGGGGTTTTGATACAGTATGAAGGTAAATTTAACTTGTAAGAAGGAGCAATAGAATCTGGCTTCAGTCAACCCTTTCACCATCTGACGACCGTTTACCTCATATCCAAAATGTGCATACATAAGAGTTTCCATACAGGCACATACATTCTCATGTTGCCTTTGTCTATATAAATCCACATTTTCCGTGGCAAGTGACCTACACCTGTTTCAAGCCCCGTTTGTGTATAGGCAACAGTTTTAAATGAGGCCTCAGGACTGAGACTGTAATGTACTTGCAGCTTGTTTTTAGAGCTATAGGTTTAATAAGTAAATCATCTTTTCAGTAAGTTTGTTGATAACAAGAAATATATAGAATAACATCAGACTTATCCTTCAACCACACTACCTCAACGTGTGGGAGACTATAAATAATGGCTTCAGATGTATGAATTTGCAGGCCAACTTTGAATGAAAGTACCAGGAAATGTTTTAATTTCAAAGACTGTAGCCAAACAATTTATGCTCACAGATCCAATGACACAGTGAGAGGCAGAAAATTAGCAGTTGCAAAATATTACAATGATAATTGTAGTATTTTGCATAGTATGTATAGTGCTATGCTACTGTGCATAGACATACTGTAGTATTTTGGGATAACCAAAATAATACAATGAGGAATTTTGCTATAATTTAAATGTTTGCTTTCAATCATGTATTAGTACCCTTATAAAATAGTAAATGTACTACCCAATCTGATTCAGTACCAGAGATGTTCTGATTGCAGGCACTGGAAATGAAGCTGGCAGGTTGCTTGTCTTCCAGGAGCTGTTTCAGTCTCTCCAGCAGAGGCAAAGCCTTCTGTTGGAGCAAACCCGTGACCTTTGTAGTCAGTATGCACCCACTGCACTGGATCAGACCATACTCCTTGTACCAAAAGTTCCCACACAGTACTGCCTAGACACACAAGAAAAGAAAGGTCACTCAGAATAACATGAGGAGAAATAAAGATGTCAAAAACATATCCTCAGTTTCTTGACAAACGCTGTAGTAACTCCTTAATTGAGCACCATTTGCGGTGTACTGTCATTCTTTACAGGCCTAGGCAGGGGTGGGTCCTCCCATAATGCTGTGAGCTCTTCTGCTCTCTCCCTCTTCCATCTCCTCTCCATTTTATTTTTATATGCCAACATAACATGTCACTAACCTTGTTTCTCCTCTCACCCGTAGTGTGTTCTCTCTCTCTCTCTCTCTCTCTCTACTCCATTTCTGCAGGTATCCTTGGCTCCAGAGCTGTACATTTCTAATTAGCAGTCAGTTTCTTTTCTCTCTCCTCTATCCACTCACCCCAACCGGTTGAGGCAGAAGGCCACCCGCTGAGAGCTGCGGTTTGTCAGAGGTTTCTTCTGTTAAAGGGAGTTTCTCCTCCCAACTGTTGCCCAGTGCTGCTCAAAGAGGATTTGTTGGGTTTTACTCTATCACACCGTAAGGTCTTGGCCTTACAATGTAAAGTGCCCTGAGATTATTATTGTTGTGAATTGGCACTGTGCAAATAAAACTGAACTGAATAGAAAGAAAATGTTCATCTCCTTCTCTGTATACTTTATGTATGTTTATGTACATTCAGTGTTATTTACAGTGTGTCGGTGTGTGGTCTGACCTGAGAAGTGTCTGCGCGAAGCTGAGAAAGGTGTCTGGCGAAGCACAGCACACTGAGAGCAGCCTCCAACTCTGTCTGTGTGGAACAACACTGCTCCCACAGCTCTCTCACTCTCAGCTCTCTGTCCTAAAGGACAAAAATATTTGGAATTTGGTGAGACTGAGAGAGAAGTGAATACCTAACCTAACTAAACCTGTTACCAATTAAGCTACAGTGCCACTAGCACACAGTAAAGCCATCATTCTCACCACAGCATGCAAAGCTGTAGCCCAGTCTCCTCCCTGTGTTGTCCATTTTTCTTGGTCTTGTTGCCACTGCTCTATCCACAAATCTGCCTTATCAAGGCCTGACATGAGTTCTGAGTGCCAAGCACACTGCCGGTCCCACTCCTCCTCATCACCTATACGGAGATGCACAAAGACAAATAAAACAGAGAACACTGAAAAAATGCTTGTCACTATAAAACTGAAGGGTGCGAGACATTGGCATGAAGCTTGCTTTTAGAAAAGGATGAATATAACTGCAGTACACTTCATGACTGCAAGTTCCTTCATGCTCTTTATTCTGCCAGCTTGCCGGCCAATTTACCCAGTGTCAGGATGTCTAAAACATGTGGAGAAAGGATCAGAGCCAAGTGGGAGTGCTGGCCTGCTCTCCTCTGGGCCTCAGCCTGCGCTGAATCCTGCAGCTCCACGGCTGCTTCCCTCAGCTGCCTTCCTGACCACTGGTCCTGCAACAGAGTACGCAATTAAACGTGGAACATGAAAAACTGAGGCACACATTTGCACACAAAAAGAGCCATAGACAGAGATATGGTGACTCTGCAGTTTGCCCTAACTCGTAGCTGTGCACAAAAAGCCTAACCACAAACTTGCTTACATTTGGCGTGGCAGGATATGAAAAGCTTCACAAGAACAACTGCTGTTTACCTCCACATTCACATCCCCATACTCATTTCGATACTGTATGTTGAAAAGACT
>NW_018127925.1:2390169-2413898 GCF_001952655.1 Monopterus albus
GAATTGTGCAGTAGATTGATGACAGTTGCATATTGATTCAAGTAGTTACAGTATGCTGTCAAATAGCTTCCCCAAACACTTCAGTGCAGGCTACAGTATATACTGTAAGATATTTAGAACCAAAACAGCAAACTCCCCCCTGCTGACCTGAGAAGAATTCGCTTTTGTGACCCTGAAGAGACACTGGAACAGAGTTGAGTCCAAATCAGAGAGAATATCTTCTTCCCGCTGTCTCTGCTGCTGCCAGTAAGTGTTTCGCACACACACTTCTCTCTGCAGTGCCTCTACCTGACACAATGACAGTAACAAAAGGAAGTACATCTGAGTCACTACATTTCATCACACTAAATTCAACAAAATAGAAAGCCTAAAAACTCTAATAATTTATCAAGCTGACAATTTTCCATCCTGCAAAATTCATTAGACTGTAAAATTACAAAATTGTAACAATAAAAAAAAAAACATTTCGATTAAAGTCTGACCATAAAGTCTTTTTTTTCCTCCAAGGTCATGCTAACAGTTTCTCGTGTGAGCGAATTTATGGAAACGTCTCTCTCATAGCGCCCCACCTGCACACTGTCAGTTTGATCCACCACTGCTAGCCAGTAGGAAGCTGTAACAGGTACAATGTTTTTTCTGGACACATCCAGCCTGGCTCCGACCACAGGGGCCAGCACCCCTGTCACTGGGTCAACGGTCTGGGAGCCATAACGGATCGCCACCAGCCCTGTCAGAAGTAACAGCATAGACACAGAAAAGTATACAAAATGTTTTACTGTGTGTTCTCTAATAGAATTTAAAAGTGAATTAAAATCTGACAGGTGAAAGTGGACCTGCACAATAGCTTGTTTTTCACAGTACCATTTCCATCGGGGTCCTCCATGGTCCCTGCTAATGGCACTGTAACCCCAGAGATAAGGTCAGGCTGACACCCCAGCACAGGTACACTCAGACCAGATCCCATGGGATCAGGGTACTCTATGCCCAGCAGAGCCGGCACACACATATCCGAGCCGGGGAGATGCATCTCTCCTGGTGTGAGGCGAGTGACAGACAAGACGTGACAATATCCTCAAATAATTAGTTCTCAAAGTCTTCCTGCAATTTTTTTATCCAACAGATTTCTTGCAAATAAAAAGTAGGAGTGGCACAGAATTACTGTAGGTCAAGAAGACTTTTCCAAGACCTTTGACTACAATTAAAAAGGCTCTAGTGAACATTCATATCTTGTATTTACAGGACAGGACCCAGTGACACTTTTATTAAACAGTGTGCAATGGCAGTGGGAGGAGTTGTAGGTTTTAATGTCTGGGTATTTTTAAGCTCATAGCATCCATGCTGGGAATACTTGAAGGTACAGCACAGCAGCTCTGTGTTCCTCTTATCATAATACATGGATAGGGGTTAGTACATGTCCTAATATAATGTGGCTGTGTGGGTCAAACAAGTCACTTAGGTTGTTTAGGTTATGTAGATGATGATTGCTTGTGACAAAAAAAGGTCAAAAAATCCTTGAGGTAGTAAATGTCATCATCCTTAGATTCTTAAATTCTGTTCAAAACCTATTTAATCTTAAAAAACATGGCTCACCTTAAGCCTAAAAGCTTTCTGTTCTCAGCAGCAATAGAAATTTTAGGATAACACTATGACATCCAGAAGAAGCCTAGACGTTTTTTCTTTTGTGCAGTATTAAACATATTACAGGCTCTTACTTCATCATTTCTTTTCACATATCACAATGAAAAGTGTAAAGAAGAATATGAAGCTAAGCAAATACAAAGAGGTTATTTTTCAACTCAACAGCGAGCAGGTTTATGGTGGAGTGGTAGCAAGCAGAGATTAAAATGAAAAAGCTAAAAGGATAAACTATTTTCTCAAACACAAGCAAAGGCGTCAGCAAATGTAAAACACTAACACTGTAGCTTCAAAGTAGAGAAAAAACAAAGGCTCATTTGCAACCAAAAATGGGGAGGAGCATATCAAACACACAGAGGCAAAACTGAGAGTTTTGGCATGTCCACAAGAGACTATACTCAAAGCCATTCATCTTCTCTCTGGCATATTCTCACCCAGAGTCCCCCCATCCTCTTGGAGACCCTCAGCCCAGTCCATCAGGATCTCCAACCTGGTCTGTAGCTGCAGCTGGCAGTGTAGGCTCCGCCCCCACGACTGCTCCAGCTCCTTGGCTGCAGCAAGAAGATCATCTTGTCGACCACTCCCTCTCTCACCGGCTGGACAGGGCTGCAGCTGCTGTAAAGCCGGATCTGAACCCCACTCTTTGTTTAGCGGCTTAAGGAGTTCCAGTACTTTGAACATAGATGCAAGAACCTGATTGAGAAGTAAAGAAGTTTACTTTGAGTTTTTGTTTTGTTTTGTTTTGGTTTGCATCTGCTAAATGAATTTGACACCTGTCTCATAACGTGTGATTTATTGAGAGTATTCATTTGCTAATAGTACAGAAGCTCTGAATAAGAGTACATATAGTTATGTTTTGTTATATTTCAGATAGAGTGTGTAGTAACAGCTCTGAAATAGACTTTGTCATTCAATTATTTTGTCAACTGCTGTTTTTAAAGGTTAAGAATGAATTTTTCATCTCAGTTTTTACATAGCCATAAACAAGAATTCCTTAAACTGCTAGAATAGATGAATATTTGAACATCTACAATTCCATGGCAAGTGGACAACTCTGCATGATGATAACGATTATGTGACACAGTTAAAAGCTACACAACAGCTCTCAGATGGACCTAGTGGTGAGATTTTATTTTTAATGTTACTGCACTTCATCTTTGGATTTAACTTGTTGCTTTCTAAATAAAGTC
Source organism: Monopterus albus (assembly GCF_001952655.1). NCBI lineage: Eukaryota > Metazoa > Chordata > Actinopteri > Synbranchiformes > Synbranchidae > Monopterus > Monopterus albus. The sequence continues at coordinate 2,392,995 of NW_018127925.1, forward strand.
CAAACTAAGTAATGCAGTCAAATACCTGGTTGTTTAGCAAAGTTTGGTATCCTCCTGCATTAAGCGCCAGCTGTGCAGCCCGGATGCTGGCCCCTCCCACTCTCATCATTCGGCCACTCAGAGGTTCGATGAAGGACTCTGCCAGCAGAGCTCCACCTACTGGCAGCACAGCCCCTACACAAACATATACAAATACAGCAAACAACAAGAGCAAGGTTAACCCACTGAACATATAGTAACCCTTCAGGTTGTACTGGGATTTCACCATCAGCACTGACCTGTTACTGGATCTAAACTGACCCCAACAGTGAGCACAATGTTCCCTGTCCTGGGATCCAACATGGGATACCCAATCTGTATGGGCTGTGGGAGGCGGGTGAGAGGGCAGATGTGCACCCCTCCCAGTGGGTAAACTAGTCCGGTCTCGGGGTGAATGGTTACAGCCAGAATGGGTACTGGGACTCCCGTATGTGGGTCTGCCATGGGAGCTCCTAACTGCAGTCTCTGACCCGGTCTGAGGCCTCGGAGTCGAGTGCCGGACAGAGGCTGGTCTGACTGGCAGGAGGTTGGGTAAGGAATGAAAGGAAGGAGGGGACTGTCCCACTTCCTCCTATTGTCACCTGGGATTAAAATAGCACAGGAGTGAAAGGACAGTGTTACTATTTTTATTCTTCCACTTTGGTATCTCATATATTTATCAAAACACTGTTCATTACCACAGAACATGAGCATGAAATTTTTATATTCATCTCTGGTTTTCAAGCAAGGAGCCATTTTGCACCAAAGATTATTACAATTATGTAGGATGATCAATTTGTAAAAAAAAAAAAAAAAAAAAAGGTCATATAGCCAAGGGTTGCTACTGCTAATAATTTACTATATAGCCTTAAAGGCTGTTGTATAAAATCCAGCACCTCAATGTTTTTTGAGCATCAAAAAGAAAAATTATATTGTCACGCTGTTATGTCTGCTCAAGCCATGAAAGTGATATGGATACTGAGCTAACTGTGTTACTGTGTTACTGGGCCTGTGCTTATTAAAGGCTTTATCAAAACATTTACTATCATCAAATTCCATTGTAGATACATTGAAATATTTACATACATTTAGAGTGAAACCAGTTACAACAACCAGTGGCATTTAACCAGATGATCAACCACACAGTCAGCCTAAATTCCAGACTCTGGAACTGGAACTGGTCGTACTAAAGCTAATCCCGGCAAGGCAAACCAGCAGGAAAAGGGGAATATGATAAAAGAAGTATGAATTACAACATTTATTGTGGTTGAAGAAAAAATGACAATATGTTATGAATTACATTGTATATGTTACAGCAGATTTTTTTTCTTTAATGACCAAATGTTTCTGTCATCCTTATTAATTAACACACATTCTGCCTTCATGTTACCTGCACATGTGTCGTTTGTGAATACTAAAGTAGAGCCTACGGGATCGTAGGCCACATTGCCAGCAATGGGCAAAACTCGGCCTGTTTGTGGATGGAGGAAGTAATCAGGTGGCACTGCCACTGTGTGGCTGCTGGTCAACTGCATATGGCTGTGAGCATTTATCCTTATGAGGCCTGTGACTGAATCACAACGAAGTGCCTGACAGACACGCAAGGACCCATCAGGACCTGGAATAAGGCAGAAGAGAACATTGTGAGCAAGCCTTTTAGTGTAAATGATTAATGACTTAAGCTGTTTTGAATTAAAGTACAGTCACAGGCTGATTTTTTTCGTGAATAGAGCACTGTAGCATGGCGACACAAATCAAGTGACAAATCATATTTATACATCAAGTGTACTTACACTGGTGAAACAGTTTTATCAGAATGCTCATATTTCTTTTGATATTGATTATTGTTACTAAAGGGAACAAAACAGTCATATCTAGAATGAGAGAACATTTGAAAATCAGAAATTATTATCACTTGTAACCAGAACATCTCACCTGACTTCTATAATTACATATTTTGATATGAAGTTCTAGGAAATTGTGTCATACTGCTACAACTTGCAGATAACATACAACAAAGACTATAGGGCTGGACAGATTATTAGACTTAATGTATGGACCTTTAAGGGGGTGAAGTAAAATAATACTCAAAAATGTTTGAACTTTATGTAATATACTGCTAGTATAGGTACAAATGGTCAACAAAACACACAATAAGCATAATACTTTGGTACAACCTTTAATATATTTTCAGCAGTTTAAATGGTTTTACTTCACCATCTTGTTAATGCAGTGCATATTGTTGTCACTAGATGGTGCTGTTTCTCTAACATTCAACGATGGCGGGTTAAGGAATATTTCTTGTAGGTGTGTCAGACTCACCAAAGATGCGGTCCTTGGTAAGCACATTTCCAGTGTCAGGGCACAGCAGCTTGGCCCCTGTATCCTCACCCAGTAAGCCCCAGGCCCCCTGACGCTGGCACTCCTCAGATACCAGCTCTGCCATCTCTTCCACCAGGGATGTTAGTCTCTGGATCAAACTGATGGGAAACAACAGACTGAAGATGTAAGCAGATTAATCCACTCTACTTGCTGTTTGTGACTCTTTGCAAATAATAAATAGAAGCTTTACTTTTGCTGGTGTGATTCACAGGGTGGTGGGTTGTTGCCATAAACCTTGGACAGTAATCTGGTGCATTCTGTGAGATGAGTTGTGAACACGCTTTGGACCCTCTGCTGGGCCTGCTGCTCCTGCCTCAGGACCTAGAAGACAAACCAAATAATAATAATAATAATCATTCCTATTGTAACACACTAACATAATTAAGAAAATGGTCTAGAGCTGAAATGATTAGTTTGTTTTTTGTTTTCTCCTAACGTTTATTTGTAAGGGACCATGTACAATATTAAACATAAATGTTGCCATTTGATGTGTTGTACCAGAGTTGGCTTAAAGCTAATTCTCATCTGCAGTTAATTGACTGGTTTATAAACAATAAATGAATCAGAAACTATTTTGATAATCAATTAATCATCTAAGTCTATTTATTTATCTATTCATCGTCCTTTGTGCAGATTTCCTGTTTTTGCAACCAGGACATTTTTAGACTGGAATCATGGGACATGCACAGATGGATATAATAAAACCTGTAGCTGATGATCGAGCAGAGTCCTCAGCTGCGAGGCCAAAGCCTTTCGTCGCACCACCTCCTTCTCCACCTCCCTCTTCATCCCCTCATAACCCTCCCCCATCTTCTCCTCAGTGAGCACACATGGACGGAGGAGCTGCAGTTTCCCAAGCACTCCCTGGTATAGCTCCTTTACCTGAGGATACACAAGACACATAACTAAATGGCATATGACACACAAATGTCATAATATAGTAGTAGTCAGATCACACAGCCCGCTAGCACACACCTAACCAACACTGTCTAGACATGCATGTTTGTGTGATGTGTAATGCGTCATCTCCCCTTACATCTTTATTATCACCTCAGCTGTCCCGAGGGCTATAACAGCAACCTGTGGCTCCCACACTGCAGTGGTCAGTTTGATGGTACAAACAAGAAGCAGAGACGAGCAGAGTGAAACACAAGCCAGAGGCAGTTTTAGACCCCAGCTTTGGTTAATAAGATATGGAGAATATGATGTTGGAAATGTAGCAGCTTAAAGAATGAAAGAAAGAAAGATAAGAAATAAGCAGATTTCACCAGAGTTCTGAAGAAATTAGGGTATGTAAAGTAACACTGAAGGTACAATATGCAGTCCTGGGAAACAGTTTGCTGCCATCCTCCCCTGGATTTAGACAAACTACAGCCTCAGTACTTGATGAGATGAAGTATCTACAGTACCTTCAAATAATATTGACTCAAACCTCCCCGAAGGTAAAGATAATAAATATAACGTAAAGAAGCACTCAAGGATGCAAGTTATTTGCATATGTATATGTTATGAACATGTCTGTGCATTTTAAAAAACATTTTGCCTTTGATTTTTTTATTGCATTTTGCTGTGAGGTTACTGCTGTGTGGCAATAGTCACAACCTAGATTACTTAGTTTCTCCCATCTAATGCATCAAAGCATTGCAATAATAAATTCAGAAAAACATAAGCAGAAATACAGCACATGAAAATTACAGTCAGTTGCTTTGACAGTTTGGGAAATATACTTATTCACTTTCTTGGTGAGAGTCTGATGAGAAGATTGATTCACTGAAGACTGGCAGCCAGCCGCTGGGCAACTTAGCTTAGTACAAAGATTGGAAACAGGAGTAAACATTTAGCCTTGGGTCTGTGTAAAGGTAAAATCATCTGCCTACCAGCACCTCACTCTCTGGTAGTGGCTTCATATTTAGCACACAGACATGCAAGTGGTCTTGATATTCTCATCTAAATCTCAGCAAGAAAGTGTATTTCCCAAAAGATTCACCAAATTTGAAATGAATTGGATGACATGATGTGTGTGAAGGTTTTTCAGCCAGTGGGGCAAACCAAAGCTTTATTGTATATTAAATGTTGCCTGGGTCCAGCCTCTTAATACACTGAACAAGCCATTATCAAAACACAATAATGCATGTATGTGTAATAAAGGCACAACCATAGTTACATGCATCAGGGTGTGTGTGACACTGCAGAGGTGCAGTCTATCATCCCATTAAACTAAGAGCTACAGACCTCAGTGGAGAGTTGCCCCAGTCGTTTGGTGACAGACAGACTCTGTTTGAGCAGGAGGCTGTAGAAGGTGCTGCTGCTGAATGCCTCCAGATCCACCTGATGTTCATAATCCCAGAACTCCTCCAAGGTGTCTGCACAGACTCCTGTCAACACGGGGAAATACGTAGAGACAGAAATAGGAGAGACCATACATATGGCAGCTCAGTATATAAGTTAAATGATGTTTGCCCATTATTTGGCCCTACAGAGGGGGGTGTCAGGCCATGCCATCATAAATCTTCAGAGCCCCACAATAAGAAACACCATTTTCCAGACCTAACCTACCCTTAACACAAAGCATCCCTATCCTCACCCAAGCAGGGAGCAGATGTGTGGCTTGACACATAGCATCTGCATTGTATTTGCTCAGATTAAGCAGTGGCTGGTCCAACTGGCCTGTAGTGGCAGTCACCTCTGAGAGCGGGGTCCGCTCAGTGGTCCAACCACTGACACTGTTCTACCAAGACTGTCTAACAAAAGAAGACTATTAACAAATTCCATTGAGTCTGTAACTATATTATCACCAACACTGATACAGGTTCTGTGTGGGTGTAGGAATGAAGGGATGTCTACATGGTCATCAGGTGTGCATCCACTCACTAACTGGTTTTCATTGAGTTGGGCCCATGACACTGAGAAGGCTCAACAGTGTGTTCCAGTGTCCTACAACCAACCTCATCTTTGCCTGCACCTACACACCCAACACAACCCTTCATCTAATTAGGCTAATTCAGGCTAAGTGTTGCCAAACAGTCACTAGCAAACATTTCAACTGCTGTTGTAGCCACCAAACATTTCAAATACCTCACCAGATAACCAGTCAGACTTCTGCTTCCTTTTGTACTGCATCAGAAACCACCCCGTGTCAGTATTCAAACTGACAAACCAGTCAAACCTCTACTATGCCCTCATGTTAGCTTGCTCATGCTAACACCACGAAGTAGGCCTCAAGCCTGCTGCATGAATCAAATACTTTTACAAAGCCTGACCTCCTATGCTAGTTTAAACTCTGCTGTCAGGAGAGTGGTGAGAGTGTGCAGCCAAAGAAAGAGAAAGGCCTAAGTCAAATCTCAGTGTTTAATAAATCATTTGGGGAGACTGAAACCAGTTTACACACACACATAATGGGGACTCAGCCTTAAATCATGCAATTTTAGATTGTCCACTTGGTTTAAGGCACAGTAAGGGTAAAGGTAAGGCAAAGGCAAGTAGTGGTTATAGTTAAGGTTAGGGTATGTCCCCAGGAAATTAATGTAAGTCAAAGTAAAGTCCCCATGAGGAATGAAAACAAATACGGTTATGTGTTGAATAGCTGACATATTGCATGTTATGTTTGAATGTAAGCCATGTAACTACTGGCCTTTAGGCCTTCCATATACACTAGCAGAGTGGTCATATGTTTGAGAGTGTGGTGTTTGTGGTTACAGCTACAAAAGTCACCTGGTTGGACAGAGTCCTGCGTCATTCTGGCCTGCTGGTTTCGGTGAGTCTTCCTGAGTGAGATCACCTTTGAACCTTTAGATGAGTAGTCGTCCATGTGATAGGCCAGCTGCAACAAGCGGTACCGTGCCCTGACCAGCCTCTTCTCTGGCCATCCATACTCACGAAACAAGATCTAAATATGAGATGGATTCAGAAATATGATTTGTATATGTGTATTAAATACATGTGTGGCAGCATGTGTTTGTTTGTATGGACCCACCAGCAGTGTAACACATATACAGAGGATGACCACAGCTCCAAACAGCACTCCACCGGTCACCAGCCAATCTGGCCTCAGTAACAGGTTGTGTCTCCTTCGAATTCCCACCCTGGTCACATGACGAGGGATTGTGGGGAAGAAAGGGCCAGGCTCATAACACTGGCCCCCTGAAGGCATCACTCGCACATACTAAGTAGGAGCAAAATTAACAGTTGGTTTGACTGATGAACAAAGATTGATGCTTATCGTTTTATCCATACATACAGTAGAAAGCCTCCATGGGAATGCTCATGCAGCCTTTGGCACATTTGATTGCGTTTTATCAACTTAATGCTCACAATATAAATCTAATTACCAAGTGTTTGTGCTGATGGCTGCTCAGTGTAAAAACATAAACTCCAGGCTGGCTAAAGGCCACAGAAAAGAAACTGGGAGGCGTCCAAGAGAGAGTCAGCTCCTCTTTTAGCTGTCTGAATGCACCCCAGTCAAAATCACTGTTTGTATTGTACAGGTTGTCACTGGAACATAGCAAAAAAGGATTAAAGGCAAGTGTAAAGCAAGTTACAACAGATTCACAGCAATAAGAGTGGATTTATGAAATGTAGACATCTTGCATCAAACCTACAGGTCATACAGAGGATAGTGATGTGTGTCGACAGTGAATAGTATAACATCACCCAGATGGAGACATGTTGTTGGGTTCAGAATTCCTATTACACTTTTCACTTCATCCTTGTTATTGCTCTTGTTTCCCCTCCTGCTGCTGGAATCAATTTCTCCATGACTGACATTTTTAACTGTGTTGATCTTCCACAGAAAGTCAGAATCTGCCTCTAAAAATGGGACAATATGGGACCTTCACTACTGCAGTAATCTGCGGTACTTTGCAGATAGAACTGATCATGTATCATTATTATTTGTGTTGATGAGAAAACACTGCTTTATTGTGACAAACCTGCTGAGCTCTGAGAGTCCCACTGTGTGGTGACTGGAAACAGCTGCTCAAGTTCCTTTGGGATACCACTGAGGAGGCCGAGGAAGCCCGCCTCTGTGACCAAGCAGCGAGGAGAGAGAAGACAAACAGAGAGAAAGGAACACATGAGAGAAAGCAAATCATGTGCAGGACAGAAAAGCCATTGTATAGTTTTTTTTAAATGTGTGAATGTGTGTCTCTACCTATTGTCTGAACAATGTAAACAGGACGTGAGGAGTTCAGATGGCTGTTGCATAGAAGAGCCCCCCGGGAGTCCCACTGTTTAAAAAGTGCCTCCAGCACACTGCCTGAGAGGCTTAACACCTGGACACATAATAACAGTGTTTGCCATTAATAGGTTATTGCATCACACAAGAGACACTTAAGCTTAAGCTTCATTGTGATTATTTCAAAATAGTTTCATTGGAAATATCATATGGGTTCAGATATGTGATAACATGAAGGACAAATTTAGCAGAGTGTGCCGTCTTTTCATTATCTTTTAATTTCATGCATGATGTTGTATGCATCTATATTTGCAGCTACCTCTGCTCACCTGACTGTCAAAGCTCCACGCCAGTTTTATTTCTCCACTGGACTGGCACTGGAGCCTCAGCTCAGTAGCTGGCTTGTTCCTGCACAGGCCTCCACATGAGGCTCTTCCAGGAGGCTCTTTGCACACACACAGACCCAGCTCTCCATCATAACCCTGATAGTTCTCTGCAGATTGACACACCTTCAGGGAAGGAAGCAGTGCAAAGCCGGGATCAGGAACGGCTTTATTGATCAACTCCTTTTGGAAAGCGAGCAAATATTTGTTTTTTCTCTCTCTCTTCTTGGAACTTTTTTTTCCAATAAATATTTTAATTTAAAAATCACGGTGTGGTAGTATTCTCAACTTGCGCTCATATTGAGTGTGTAACTAGGTGAAGGGTCAAAGACTATGTTGACAGTCAGAGAAAGCAGTTTATGGTTAAACATTAAGTGGACTAATACAGCCCTGTATTAGATAAACTGTTGTCAGGTTCATGGAGAAAAGGGCAGTCGAGGTTGTACTCGTCGGCCTTTTGTCTGCTTGTAGAGCATGTTTTGTCAGTGTATAAACAAATAACAGTTTAAAACTGAACGCTTTCAAAATCCTCAAGCACCATTCCACTAGATCCTCAGAAGTAATTTCCTGCCAAGTGTCATTCTGAGAAAGACATGTCTGTGACCTTTTCTCTAATTTTTGTGCATGTACGTCACTGTGTTTTATGGTCACACAAGGTCTAACCTGCTGCTTGCAGTGAACCGACCACTGATATCTGTCACGGCAGTCTCCGTACTGTGTACGTGTTTTTCCATCTCTGCAAACATCGTACAGTTTGTGTACACACACACCTCCGCCGTTGGTAGGTTGGTAGCCGATGGTGCAGTGGCACCGCCCGTTGCTGGCCTGCAGAAAAGGCAGCAGGGTACAAACATTTTGTTAAAAAATGCTACATATAATTAATGTGAGGTCAGTTTTTTACCTAATACACTAATTTCCTTCATTCATTGTAAGCCATATCTACAGTATTTACCTAGCTACCATCAGCTCCTTCTGTCCTTCCTTCCATTCTTCATTATTCCTTGATTTCCCCCATATCTTTCCTTCCATCCATCATTGCTTCATTAATCTGTTTTTCTTTCCTTCCTCTATTTTCTTCCCTTCTTATTTCCATTTTTTTTATTTACACTTTAATTTATTCAGCATTTAGTAAAGGTTTAACATAAGCTGCAGCAGAGTAGGAAACAAGACCCTGCAGCGAGGAAACCTGATCTCGAGCTCTCTCAGCTTGAAGCTACAGATTGTTCAGTCTAAAGTTTCTGAAAGACAGTGAGTAAGCTACTCTCATGACTTTATTAGTGGGCACACTGTAACCAAGGACTTTGGAGTGACATAGAAAACACAGGCTTGAGAAACTAAAGGAAGTAAGTGTGGGTGAACGCACATCCTGCAGGTTAATCTCAAATCACTTTGTCACCTGAAACCTCTGCCCTTTTCTTGGACAGATGCAAGTGTCCTGGCCAGACAGTGGCTGGGGCCAAGGGCAGAGAGGCAGACAAGCCTGGTGCTGGACAGTAGTGGTGAGGAGGACACTTCAAACAGCTGTCAATGGACTTGGCATCAGCAGAAGGTCCATAGGTTCCCTTAGGACATGGAACTGGAGTTAAGCTCCCCACTGGGCAGTAAAAACCTAAGAGAAGCAATAATATGCTCTGACATACAATATTTTTATATGTATATATTTGTTTTCATTGTAGTTGTTCTGTGTATTGATGCAAAATTTTACACAACAATGTTACATTATAATCATTATAAGAATGTGGATACCCTGGTCACCACCACCTCCATTTTATATTGTGCAGCAGAACACATTGCTATTGCAAAGGGCAATAACTCACCAAAAACATTTACAGTAAAAACACAACAGGTGACAGAATAAAACATTTAAAATACTGAGAGCTTACGGTAAACATACATTCAGCAGGGGGATGAATGCTGACATGTTGAACAAGCAGACAATGCAATGTAGATCTACTGGTGTGCACCAAATGCCAGTTCATTCTTCGGGCTTGGTATTAAAATGAACTGCAAAAGCAATAGAAGGCAGGTAGGATGACCTACCTGGCTGGCAAGGCAGCCTCTCCTGATTATGGTGACTGATGTTGCTTCCATAAGCCACAGTTAGCAGCACAGGAGCAGATAACCACCACAGACAACTGAAACTCTTGCATCTGTATGTCCTTAGCATGGTTGATATTGGCTGTAGTAAAGGGCTAGCGTACAAGATACCAACTCTGTTCCAGACTTAGTAAGGAATTTGTGACTCCACAGGAGCTGTAATAGTCTTTTTGTTGCCTGTCTTGTTTAGGCCATAGCCAAAAAAATGGTAATGAAGACTCTGTAACAAGCTACACCTCCTCTGTCAGCTCTAGCTCTGCACACATGGCCTGATCTGTCTGTAAGTGGTCAGAGCTACAAAGTACACAGCAGGCTAAGTTAGTCAGTATAACTTTCACTGACTTCCTGAATGATTCATGAGGCTTGTGAGGTAAGGTGATAGTGACAGCGGAGGTACTGGTTGCTGATGGAGGGCAGCAGTACGACTACCTGGTGCAGATGGATCACATTACTGCATTTGTTCTTCTCAGTCATACCATGAAACTGATTAATAATGATTTGGTTCCAAGTGTACATCAGCACAGCTTTGCTTTAGAGAGTCTGTTGAGCAGCTGCTGAATTCACTTTCAATTTCACATAGGAAGCTCAGAAATCGGCGCCAATACAGTACCTGACTTTATGCAAGCTGGCCACAACGTTCAAACTCACTTGTAAATGAGCCAGTTTGACAAATGCATTTTAATTCATATAACTGTAGATACTGGCATACCAGTCGCTGAAAGTGAAAATAACTCTATGGTGGAGCTCTGATAAATAAACACCTGTTTTATCTACAAGCTGAGAGTGCATTATAGACCACATAGGTGCTTTACATGTGCTCTTACTTATGTAAGTAACCTGAATGTAGAGTGGTACAAATGTGTTACCTTATTTGGTTTAAAAAATACATATATGATCAAATGGAAACTTTAAATCATGTCAATACAAGTCAAGTCATTACATTGCTTGTCTGTCAGTTTGTGCATTGTTTTCAACATTGTTTTACTGATTTTTAAAGCATGTAATGGTCTTGTAGCAGCCTAGTTATCTGACACGGTTCCAGTGGATGAACCAATACAGCCTCTTGGATCCTCTGGCACTTTGAATCGTTTAGTTGTTCCAAAGTGCAGGACAAAAACTTGTTGGTGAGGCAGCTGTTTAGTTTTTATGGTATGAGCTGTTGGAGGAGTCTGAGGAGGAACTGGGAGCAGCTGAAACTTAAAACCTGTCTCTTTGGTTTGAACATTTCACTGTCATTGTTTATTTTGTATTATTATTTTACTATTGTTCTGTGTTATTCCTACTTATATATTTTACTTGTCATTGTATCATACAATATATATTTCATCTGGTTTTTGTTTATTATAAATTAATTGGGTTTTTTGTTTGTTTGTTTTCATTCATTTTCGCCAAATTCATTTTCTTTCTATTGTCTTTAATCTGTAAAGCACTTTGAAATGCATTAACTTATAAGGTGCTATACAAATAAAGTTTGATTTGATTTGACTGCTACAGCTCAAATGCAACAAGAGACCCAGATCAGTATTATTAAGATATAAAATGTACTGAGCTGCCCAAAGCATCATGAGTGGTGTTCATGCCAGTGTGTGTGTGTGTGTGTGTGTGTGTGTGTGTGTGTGTGTGTGTGTGTGTGGCACGGCCTGTGTGTTAATGCCTGCTACCTGTTGACCAGATCTCAGTATGTATAACACTGTACCTAAAAGAATGCTGGACTTTGGATGACTGGTATAACCTACATATTTCATCAGGATAGCCATGGACTATGAGCTTCCAATCACAACTCATAAATTACCTAACTGAACTTGGTTCAACTTTCACCTACATGTCCATAACACTGGTGGAAGAATCCTCCATATCTCATTTACAAATACACATCATATCACAGTAATAAGATCATAGACAAAATATTTTTTTGGAAATATGAAGCAATTTTAGGAGCACAAATGTAGTGTTAAATGCAAAAACACCCCATATTGTACATAATGCACCTAGTGTTGCCCTGTTAATGTTCTGATAAGTTGTGTTGTGTGAAAGAGAAAAATACAAAGTGTAACATAGTCAGCAGTGTTTACTCAGGCTGTTTTGAACTAATCCATCCAAACAAACCAGTACAAACACTGATATGTACTGCAAACTGTTCACTGTCGAGCGTCCAAAACAAGCCATTATAATCAAGGCTTTATGATGTCCAAAACCGGATGTGCTGAATTCTTACACAATTTAAAACATACAAAACATAAAACCTCACATCAGGTCTTTCGCAATGTTTAAAAACCCACAACAGGCACAGTGGATCAATCAAGTGGCCCCATCCTAAAATGTTTGTAGAATTCTGGTTCCTGGCAAATTGGAGGTTTGACGTGAAAATCAAAAATCCAGCCAAATTTCTTATCCGACTGTGGACTCATAAACATGACCTTGTTCACCCTTGTTGAATTGCTCTAATAATCTTCTACCTCATTTTGGCTTTTTATTAAGTGTAACTGTGTGAAAGTTTTGGCCGTAATCATCCTTTATCAGCATCAGTATTCCTTTTTTAATTGTAAAATTATTTTCATATCATGCTGACAGTGATGCAGCCCTACTGACATGATATCATGTCCTTCGTTCAGTGCTGCAAGAACGCTGAAAGGTTTTATGAACGTTCAGCAATGGTTGCTATTACACACGCACACAAATATTTGTTTTCATTCCTTGTGGGGGCTTTATATTGACTTACATTTCCTGGAGACCTTAAGATAAGGTGAGGTTAAAGTTAGTTTAAGGTTAGGGTAAGGGTTAGGTTTAGTGGTTATGGTTAAACCAAGTCATCACTCTAAAATTCAGTGATTTACTATGATGGTCAAGTTTTAGAAGACTTCTGTTTTCCCACTTGTTATTAGTGCAACAGCTGAAAACACTCATGTCATTCTCTCTACAAATGAAATCGAATATTGTTCAGCTAGATAGCATAGTTTATAGAGGTTCCCGCTTGTACCTGTGTGTTGATTTGTTTTCACTCTTTATCTGGAAAGTCTGGGCACTGTGCTGCCATTCTTTCAAGTCTTGTTCTTTTCTTCTACGGAGCCTGGAGGTGTTTTGAGTATGTGTGTGACGTTATGTCGTGTCACCAGTGTGACCCTCCACGTGTTGATTGTTGACACAGGCACAGTCTGGGCAGCAGCCCTGATAACAAGGACCTTTATAAGTCAGATGAAAGGAGCAGTCACTGTGCAGACCTCTGATCCTCAGGTAAAGGTCAGCCTCTCTCTCACATAATTTTTTTTCTTATGTGTTAGACTGAAAGGAGAATATATAATATATAAATGTAATTATAGATCATTCATTGGATTGTTTTTTTTATGTAAAACTTATATATTATCTCATCTGTCTCTACAGAAAGATGAACATGCATCTAAAAGTCATGATCTTTTCCATGTCATTCTTGACAACTTCAGGTAAACATTAGTCCCACATATTGTTGAAATTTTTTTAAGTTATTTTTTCAAATATGATTTCTTTCTTTATAGCATTCCCACTCCACAGTAACAGCGGGGAGGCAACCTGGACTGACTCAAAGACCAACCAGGCTTACGACAAGACAGAACTCACAAAGGATGAGGAGTAAGTTGACCAGATTAAGTACTTTAAACCAGCTGAATACCTGAAGTAAATTTGCTTTCATACACTTAAGTAAAAGTGAGTGACTGTTAATCTTTTCACAGTAAGATCTACAAGAACCATATAGACAGCAAAGGCCTTTACAGCCAAGAAGATGAAGACAACAAAAACCCTGTGACAGAGGAGGTGCAGCACAAACTCAACATGGAGTCAGATCGTCTCCGTAGTCGTCTTCGCCAAGAGCTGGCCGAGCTGCGGGAGAGGTTATCCCCATCTCCAGTGCATTTCAGTTCCACACTGGAAAGCATGAGGGAGCGTTTGGCTCCCCTCACCCAACAGCTCCAGAGCTCTCTCAGCAGTAACACCCAAGATATGTGTGGCCAGCTGAGCCTCTACCTGCAGGGCCTGGAGACAGCCGAAGCCCAAGCAGAGACAAGTCCACCTCTCTACCATGAAGCCGTCAGCTGGATGGGCCAAACCCTGGAGCACAGCAGCTCCAAGCTGGCTGGCATCCTCAGTGACTTCCATACTAAAGCCATCAGGGTAATTGAACATCAGAAAGAGACTAGTGCTAGAGAGGAAGAGGTAGAAGTGTGGCAGAAAATAAGGTCCCGGTTGGGACAGAAAGTGACCTCACTGAGGGTGGAGGCACAGGACAGGGTGGGAGCTCTCAAAACAGAGCTTGCTGCTCTGCTAGAAACCACAGACCCTGTACAGGCTAAAGTGGCAGGGAGCCTAGAGCGGGTCTGCCCAAAAGCAACCCCGCAGTGCAGGCCAGCATGGAGAGGCTATTTCAGGGGCTGGAAGAGAATCTAAAAGTCCAGGGAGCCTCCAGCCTGTCATCCATACAACCAGGTGACTCTTTACATGAGGACTTCTCAGTCAAATTCTCTGCTCTGATCCAGGACATTCTGCAGTCAGTACAGTAACAGAGACACCGTACATAAAATAATGAACGACTATTACAGCATGGTTGCATTGATTAATTTGTCCTCTATCCTTGAAGATGGTTTTTTAATGTGTCTGTACATATTTGTAAATGTATTTATGTTCAAGTGATGTATGTATACTGTGAAATATGCTGCTTGTAGAGAGAAATGCTCCTGATGACACAAAGGAACTATTATGTTTTTAAATGATCAAATACGAATATCAAACACAAAGTTCAATGTCAATCGGCCTTTACACTCTATTTTGTACAAGCCAAATATTACATATTCAAATTTGATTCAATAAAAACATACTTTAATAATGCAACAGATTCTGTACAAGATACAAATAGTTTTAAAAAAGTGTGGCTGGTAGTCTCGCAGGGATTATCAGAGCAAATGTATACATTTATAAAATTACTCTTTTGAATTGTTTGCATAGTTTGGTTTTGACTGCTCCACCATAACTGAAAAATAACTAGTGAATTCAGATGCAGTATGTATAAGCAGAAAAAGTTATAGTTACAACGTGGTATCGGTGACTAGACAAAGACATTTTGTAAGTTGATTGATCAGTCAGAATCATGAAATAATCCTCCAGCTGCGTGACCAAACACCACCCCTGCCACCAGGCCCGACAAATCCAATGAGTAATGAGAAATCAGATGATGTCTTCATTTGCAATTTTCACTTTAAAATCCAAAAATCAAATAAGGAAAATGCTATTTTTTGCTTATATTTTACTATACGTGTATCTGACAAAAGGGTTTTTTAAAATATAAACTTTTCAATGACAAAATAGAATTGTGTGGTTTATGTGCTCATTTTCCTTTTTGTCTTCATGTGAAAATCGTCAAAACAGACACGTAGATGTGGCTTGGAATTTTCACAGTAAAAGCTCTGTCTTGTCTGCTGAGCAGTTCAGCAGAATCTTCATCAACTGCAAGAGCTCAGGGCATGATGGGAGACGACTGGCTCTCACCTGATCTGAGAGGAACATATTCAGGCAGTTTCATATCAAGTCTGGTCAGCTCAAATACACAGCAAACTGATTTAAAATTTTGCATAGCCAGACCTCTGCTTCGTCCAGCTGCTAACGTTATAATAGAAAATTCCCAAAAATAGCATCCGACAGATGTTGTCTGAAATCAAAAGCAAAGATTTGGTCTCAACATTGGTAGGGACTCAGCAGCCACAGTGTAGAGACTGGTTATAGTAGGTAGCTAGCAGGTTTAAATGTTAAATCAATGTGCCTGTTGGATTTGGATGCATATTAGCTGGATTTTAAGGGCATTTTTAAATAAATGCAGACCCCATAAACAATACCACACACACGTCATGCGTAACCAGTTTAAAAGGCATTTCAGTTCTATACAGTGCAGTCAGGTGTCAGAGATTAAAGTGCTGTGCCCGAGTTTCAGATTTCATACCTGTACGAGCTAAACTGCAGGTTATATCATTTAGTTTCTTAAAGATAGTTCGGTGCGCTCTAATTGAGATGTATCTAGTTTGTGTGCATCTATGTTGTACAGTTCTATGCGATAGAGGGCGGGGTGAAGGCAGGTGGAGCCCCTGGGTTTGTAGCGGAAAGGGCACAAGGTGGCTAGTTTAACTAAACAAGTTTTGATTGTGTTAGTTAGAGTAAATAACTCTTATTTGGAAATAATAAAACAGATACAAGTCTGACAGGCTCCAGCAGCAATGACACGCTCCTACAACAGCGCCGACACTACCATG
The DNA here is from genome assembly GCF_001952655.1 of Monopterus albus. Lineage (NCBI taxonomy): Eukaryota > Metazoa > Chordata > Actinopteri > Synbranchiformes > Synbranchidae > Monopterus > Monopterus albus. The sequence continues at coordinate 2,409,314 of NW_018127925.1, forward strand.
TAGACTACCCCTGCTCTTGGAAAACAGAGTGGGTCAGAGTCCTGCATGACCACCAAATAAAAAATATATTTAATACAATGAATCAGTTACAACCAACGTGAAATAAAACCTTGAAAATTAAAACATCAGGAGCAACCTGGTGACAGGTCCAGACATATGCTTAGTCATGTGTGGACAAAATACCAAATAATACTTGGAGCCCATGCAAACTCAAATCAAATCTTAAAGTGATTATAAACAATATTTTTACAATGAAATTATATCAAATCACAAATGTTAAAACAATGTTATAACGTGAAAAAGTTTTATAGTGAGTTATTGTTAAATTGAAATGCATTCACAAAAACACACTTTGAAGGTAAAATTAACAAACCAAGTAGCATGTGATCACTTTTCAAATCATTTTTTCTATACAAAAGATTTTAATTATATTGAAGCAAGGTGCACTCACAAAAAAGGTCTCAATTTATAAAATGTATTAATTGATTAATTGAATGTGAAAGTCATATTTTTCTCCACATGCATGTAGCAATATTAACAATGTGCGCGTCCATACTCAGTGAAGAAGTTATGCTGCTCAGGGTTGAACAAGGTTGAACCGAAGCAGTGATGTAGCAATACCTGAAACTGAAAACAGGACAGCAGGCCAATGAGAACACACTTTGCTAACCTTTATTTCAATATTTGTTTTCTGATAAACAAATTCACTGTGAGCGTTTGCTCATCCAAATGATCTTTGCTTACTTTCCACTGAGGTTAAATGCCTTGACCTCCACATGCTGTAGATCCTGGTTTGCAGCACAAGTCCTGTTGAAGGTAAACAAATGAGTTGCCATTGTCAGTCCCGGAGAAATAAAGTACTAGAGTAAAATAAGACAAGAGAAATAGCTCTTTATGTGTATCTAAATCTGTTGAATACAAACAAGTGTTTACAATACATTAAAAATAGTCATTTTGGTGTGTTGTTGAAGGTTTTGTTATCATCCTCGATAGCCACCAAAATGAGAAACTGAAAAAATGGTGATGATGTAAAACAACAGAGTTTGTTTGTTTTTTTTTGCTTTCAGGTTTACTTGTTAATTTCATGTGTTGCCTCAGCTAAAATGTGGTAGGTTTTTCTCAACAAAGCCTAAATAATCATTATAAAAAAATATCTTTTTGCACAGACTAAGCATTCCTAACTACCCACACCACAGCCTGTGTGTTCTTCAATGCGTAGCAACAGGAGAAGTGATAGTAGAGTTCTGTAAAGTAACTGATCACCCCCTGGCCAGATCCTGGTGTGTCAGTGTACCCTGTGATGATAACTGATTGGACACTTAGGAAACTGCTGGAGGGGCCCATGAGGTTTGGGGCCTTATCCACAGTCTGCATGATGCAGCAAAAGACAACCACTACCTTGGCTTCTTGCCAAATAATTCTCCATAAAGCGTTGACATTCAACTGTAGATCCAGCTTCCATATATTTGCTATTATCCTCCAGTATAATTCAATATTATTCCTCCACTAAGAGAGACAGTCTGACCTGCAGAGTAGTCACGACAGGGGTTATCCTGACTGTTGCTAACAGGATGGCTGGAGGGCAGGCACTGGTGTCGACAGAGTCCTGGCACTACGTATTGTTATGGTTCCCCTTTAGAGCCTGGTCTGTGCTATTGAAGCCACCCACTGAGCTGTGCACAAGCTGATCTCCAGTGTGATGGCAACAGTGCCACAGTACACTGTCAGGTTCTTATCTATGAAAGAGAGAAAATAAGAAACCAAGGAGATGTAGAGGACAGCGCTGATTTATGTTTTAAAACTGTGAGATGTTCTCCCATCGGAACCGGAGGGAAAATTAATATGATGACCCGGTTGCTGCTGCAGAGACAGAGTAGGCTGCAGGAACGCAACCAGTAGAGGGAGACAAAGATAAAGAGTCAGTCACGCTGAGCAATCCTGTATTGATATGGAAAAAACATAACAACTACAGAAAAGCAGTAAAAAAAAAAATTACAACTGAAAATATTTCAATTGGAGAAAGTAAAAAATCATATCAAATGTTGTTTTGCCTTGCTAAAAATGATTTATATTTCAGTTTTCAAAAATGCATAATCCCTGAAATGTTGCAATTAAAAGCCAGTAGATTTCAAATAGAAACCATTGTGACAACCTAAGGAGGGTCCTGCCTTGCTGGTGCCTGAGCAGGTGTTTATCACAGAAGTCATCCAAAGTTGCTTTTATAGTTTTAGACAGAATCAAGACACCTAAAACTATGGATGTGGATGTGTGACACTTATCCCTTCCCCTCAGGTAATTATAGACATCCGTGTACACACATACTGTATAGACACACGTCTAGTACAGAGTACACACACTTTTTCCATGTTTCTGCCTTGACTTCTTGTGCAGACTGCAGCAGCTTCCCGAGGGTTCACCGTCAGATCTTCACCTGTGGTATTAATCTGTCACTGGTTTGTAACACAGATGCCTCAGGTTAACTACAGCTGCTGCTTCATATTTCCCTCTATCAAAATAGATTTTTGAAGAATGGATGTGAAAGGTAAAGCTACTGGCTGGTTGTGCTGATGCAAATCTACTGTATATTCAGAAAACGTTAAAGTTCTTAGTCAACCTGTAGTAACCTTTCTTAATTTCCCGGGCATGTCAAACCTCTCCTGTCTCTATGGTGCTGGATGGCAGGTGGTCTATATACAGTAGCTATAGGCAGGGGCGAGAGAGGGGGCATTTGAGTCCACAGTCGGTGCCATCGACCTCCACTATTGTTCAAAAATGATTAAAAACGCATAAAGGAAACACACCGCTACAATGGGTTACGTTGTTTTTTTTTTTCATAAAGAAACACCAGGCCCGTTTATGTTGGCCCAAAGTCTCCGGTGTGGCCACAATCTCCTGAAGTTATCACAAGTCAGTTTCAACTGCACTTAGTGACACTTTGTCCAAGCTCTCAGCTTTGTTTACATTCTGTTAGCTCCTCACACTTAGCTCTGGTGTTTGCTAATGAAGAAACATGTCACCCAGTGCAGTGATGTGTTTCACTGATGTGTTTTTAATTCTTTTTGAACAACAACGGAGGTCTGCAGCACAGACAAAAAATCTAATCCATGACTGACGCACTGACAGACGTTAACCATAAATATCGGGCAGTTTGTTGTCAGATTTAATCTCTGTATGGAGACTGTTAATACAGAAAATGACCTGCCTTATCCTTTAAACCTGTTTTAGCTACCTTCAGAGTTCCAGTCAAAAGATAAACCTCAGGTGTTGTGAGATGATTAATGGGAGAGGAAAAAACTAATTCTGCTATTCAAAGTTTATAATAATTTTAGATTTTTCTCTAATGTTAGCTTTATGTGAATTACTGAATACGTTGAATATGTATTGGACTGATTGATCTGTGCTCCTGTTGGTCAGTGTTGGCCCAGAACTGAAGCAGGCCACCAGTTAACCTTTGGGTCCATCAGGGAACATTTCAGTCTGATGATTTTGCTGGATTAGACTCTGTGAAATGATTTATTTTTGTTTTGTAACCCATATGATGGCTCCAGGGTTTTGCAGTTGTTCTTATTCTGGAAATTAAGCTGCAATGCCTGGAAACCTAACCAAAGCAATGAACAGGAAGTAGAGTTCTGAAAAAATCCTTTCCTCTTCCACCACTGTATGTTTTCCTGTTCCAGGGACAGTCTCTCTCTCTTCCTCTTTATCTTATCCTCTGTCCCTCTCTCATTTTGTTGTCCTTACTGTGTCTCCCTCTGCATAGTGTTTTCACATGGTGGTATCAGTCAGTCTCCTTAACACAAAACACACACACACACACACACACACACACACACACACTTGCTTTATGGGAGTAGGGATGTTTTTAGTCACATCACACATGTGGTTGCTAAATTTAGCCGCATCACATCATACCAGACCAACAGTGTGCTGGACAAAGAAAGAGAAACACTTTTACTTTTACAGCTCTTTACAGCTTTTACTTTTACAGTTTTAAAAATAAGTTACATTTTTACATGCTCTGAGTTTTTGAAGTCAACCTTGTGTCTACTTCTGCTTTCTCACTTCATTTTCTGCTGTGGGTTGTTTCACCCCAGATAGCACTCAATCCCTGTGCATGTGTGTTCTTGTACTTACTACACAGGGAGGACCACTAAAGTATTTTTTTGGCTACAGAGCGAGGACATTTTGACCAGCCCTCACTTTCTGAAACACCTTTTTTCAGGGTTAACACTTGGTTTTAAGGTTTAGGTTAGAATTTGGTTTAGGTTAGGGTTAAGGGAAGGATTATGGCATTTAGTTCTGGTGGTTAAGGTTAGGGGAGGAGGCTAGTAAAGGAATAAAGAGAGATATGCCTTCTTTATTTAAGCACAGGGAGCATGATGCATGTTGCATGCACAAACATCTCTGGTCATTACATTATAATAACATTACTACATGTGAACTGGGGGCTTGTTATTTTAGCACATACTGCAACAGAATGCATAAATTTGTACCTCAGTGGTTTCAGAGTTCACACTGAGGGAAACATGACCAGTAAAAAGCAACAATGCTTCGCTTTCTGTTTTGTCTTTTCAAAGCAAAAATC